>NC_044312.2:61788102-62089935 GCF_007474595.2 Lynx canadensis
CTCTTAGAGCTTTTATTTCTTCTAGTTCTCCTTCTTTTTTAATTGTACCTGGAAAAGTAGGTCAGTTTTCTCTAAGCCCCTCCAGGGCTCTCCGTTTCTATCGTGCATGGTATACCGTTTTTCTTACTCACTGTTACCCAGTGGGGGACTCTGTGGTCAAGAAGATGGTAGGATGGTAGGATATGGAGCATCCCCTTCAAAATTTCCAGGGCAACCACTCAGTGATTGTGCTTCTAGCAGCTCAGCACACACAGTGTACTCCTGACTCCTTCAGCATATACCAATCCCTGAGCCCTCAACCTGAAAGCTTCTCTACAATTAAGGCTGACGACTGAGTCATTGTTTATTCCTGTCATATTTCATACATTCTGGGTGGGAAATTGGTATTTCCTTAGTTCCTCACTGTCAAAAATCAAGCCTTAAAAAGTCTCCTTTTTTTTTAATTTTTTAATGTTTATCTATTTTTGAGAGAGAGAGACACAGAGAAAGAGAGAGAGAGAGAGAGAGAGCATGAGTGGGGGAGGAGCAGTGAGACAGAGACACATTCTGAAGCAGGCTCCAGGCTCCTAGCTGTCAGCACAGAGCCCGACACAGGGCTCAAACCTCAAACCATGAGATCATGACCTGAGCCGAAGTCAGATGCCTCACCACCTGAGCCACCCAGGCACCCCTTAAAAAGTTTTCTCCTTGAAGGCTCACTTACACCACTCATTTAATCAAATATTTTGTTATCATTCTGTACTCTATTTCCTCTCTGACTCCCTTTCAATCCTTGGAGAATTTACTTCTGATCCAGAATCCTATTTGCTACAACTTTTAGCAACATTTTATGTGACTTTCGTATCTATGATGATGACCCATTCCAACCATTTTTCTATGAATTATTGTTAGCAGGGCTATGTTGAGTTTGGTGAGATCAGTTCTTTGATGTTTCTGTTCATAAAAGTTACCAACACCATCAAAATAAAATTTGCTTTTATTAAATTCCAAATACATCATATGACATATTTCATTTAATTGTCAACCAATAAAGAAGGTACTAAAATAATTCCTTTTTAAGGGCAAGAACCAATAGTTACATAACAGGACAATTTTATTTATTTATTTTTTATTTTTTTTTAATTAAAAAAAATTTTAACGTTTATTTATTTTTGAGACAGAGAGAGACAGAGCATGAACAGGGGAGGGGCAGAGAGAGGGAGACACAGAATCTGAAACAGGCTCCAGGCTCTGAGCTGTCAGCACAGAGCCCGACGCGGGCTCAAACTCACGAACCGTGAGATCATGACCTGAGCCGAAGTCGGTCGCTTAACCGACCGAGCCATCCAGTCGCCCAACAGGACAATTTTATACAGTTAGTGTGGGACTGGCAAACCAGGATTTCTCATATCAAAGGGTTTTTTTTTTTTAACTCTTAAAATAGATTTCCTTGCTCAAATTCAAGTGAATATAACATATATTTCAAACTAAAGAAGTTATCCAGGATTCTAAGGGTCAAGGCAACATTTCCCACATTGATTGTTTTATATATATATATATATATATATATATATATGATATATATATCACATATATATGATATATATATGTGATAGATATATGTGATGTATATTACATCATGTGTATATATACATCCTATATCATATATATATCATATATATATATATATCATTAGCATGCATGTGTATATATGTGTGTTTTTATAATGTGTATATATATTACATTGTACATATATTAATGTGTCTAGTGTATACAAACACACATCACATATACATAATAGAAAAACAAAGAAAAAAGGCTAACCCTGAAAAGGTTGCAAGTGTTCAAGGTAATGCTTGAAAGTTCATTGTTTGTCTATCTTCAAGTGTATATAAGGTCAGATTGCACATTCTCAGAGCATGTGCTAAGGCCTGCTGAAGGAGAGGTTGTAAGAATACTATCTTAAATGAAGAAATTAAAGTACAATCTGGAGACAAGTTTCTGTAAAATAATATTTGGTGTGAATATAGCCTCTTTAAATACAACTATGCGTAAACATCTTATTTAGTCTTTCACTGCTTTTTTTTTGGACCTGGGTATGGTATTTTTCATCTGGTAGTCCCTCCCTTGGTGAAGTCTGTTGACACCAGGATGCTTCATTAATGATTTGGGCCCAAAGTCTTCACTATGTAGGGAACAAAGTGTTAACTTTTAAGTTGTCTATGTGGTCTCAGGTGGGTTGATTTCACTTATTATTTGTTTTCATTCAGTATCATCTGTTCATTCAATAAACCTATACGATGTGCCTTTTCTATACAGTAGACTTTCTATCAGTGATTCAGAAAATATCTCATTTTAGAACTCACATTTTAATTGCTGTAAAAGGTACAGATAGAAATAATTATTGCTTATTGTTTATTGTTTATTGTGGCTTCAAGCTCCTGGCCCAAGTATTTACTGACTGTGGTGGGAGTGTTTTATATTTCAGCAGAATTTCAACTGTTTCTACAAACACTCAATGACTCACTATTTTCCCTTCCCAGATCTACCCAAGACAATTCCATCTGGGTTTAACCCTAAAATATGTTTTTCTTAGTGTTATCTTGTGTATGCTTAAGAATAAGTTAAAATGCAAGATAATAGGATATCTAGGAGAATTGAGAATATCATTCATTTATTTTTCTCAAAAATTTTAACTGCTTTAGGAAAATACATTGGAAACTTTGGCATTTATTATCCTTCTAAGTTTATTGAGAGTTACTTATGGATTCTCTTTATTCCCATTGCTCATTCAGTTTGTGTGTGTGTGTGTGTGTGTGTGTGTGTGTGTGTGTGTGTATGTGTGTATGTGAGTGAGAAAGAGAGAGAGAAAAGTTGGGGGGTGGTTATTCAGAAATAGCCAGCATTTAGCATTATTCTTCATTTTCACAATGTGTGCTGATGGGGGAGCAAAGCAAAATTACTCGGTCTTGAATCTGTTTGGTCTTCACCCCATAAATGATGGGGTTTAGCATAGGGGGCACTACCACATAGAGGTTGGCTACCAGGATGTAGATGTGCTGAGGGACGGTTTTACCCCCAAATCGATGGGCAAGAAAGGAAAAGAATGCTGGAGCATAGAACATAAGGATGACACAGATGTGGGAACCACAAGTGTTGAGGGCCTTGAATCGGGCAGAGTCGAAGGTAACTGAAACACTGCAAAGGATCATCGCGTAGGACATAATGATGAACACAATGTCTAGTCCTGTAGACAGTAGGACCACAGTCAGGCCATAAATGATGTTGACACTGATATTGCCACATGACAATCTGGCAATGCCCATGTGCTCACAGTACGAATGGGGAATGATGTTTCTCCCACAATACGTAAGTTGGTGTACCGGTCAGATGATAAAGCTCCTGACCACAGCTGTGATGCCAATTTTCCCAGTGGCTGAGGAGGTTAAGATTGTGATATATCTCAGTGGGTGACAGATGGCCACATAGCGGTCAAATGCCATGGCCAGGAGAATAGCAGATTCTACCGCAAAGAGGAAATGGATGAAGAACATCTGAGATACACAACTACCAAAGGATATATCCATGGAATGGAACCAGAAGATGGCCAGCATCTTGGGGGCTGTGGCTGTGGAGAGCAGGACATCTGATAAGGCCAGCATGGAAAGGAAGACATACATAGGCTCACGGAGATGGCGCTCAGTTACAATCAGGAAGATCAAGAAGATGTTGCCCATGACAGCCAAAATGTACATAGAACAGATACGGATGGATATCCAGGTATGAGAATCTTCCAGTCCTGGGATTCCAGTCAGGACATACCACATATCCTGGGGATGGGTGTGATTGTAAGAGAAAGGGGCCATCTGGGGCAGTATATTCCAGACCTAGCATCTGGATTAAAGACCACAGGGCTGACTGAGGATTGAGGAGCAGCACCACTTTCGGTTGAATGACCCTTGATTAGATTGTTTTGCAATATTTTCTTCTCTGTGAAAAGATAGTGAGACGTTAATGCGCCTAAAATTGCACTCTGACTCCTTCCATGGAAGAATTAAGTCATATCTTGGGAAAAAATGCTTCACATTAATAAGTGCTTCATATGTGCCATAGCACTTTATAAATATCACCTTATTAAATCTTCACAATAGCCTGTTAAAAGACCTTTACAATGATCCTCAACATGGATACTGTTGTTATTCCAACAGATGCAAAAACATTCCACAGACTTTCAGCTTCTTGTCCCAGGTCCCATTGGATTCAGGGTCAGACAGCATAGATTTGAAAGCTCTCATCGCAGCCACCACCCAATACTCCCTATAAAAATAAAACTAGACACAAAAACATGTCATCAAATTGTTCACTGATCGTATCCCTGAAGTATTATACTTCCTAAGGAAGAGGGAGGGAATTCATTTTTAACTAAATACATTTTGGGCAATACAGTACATATGCTCTTCTCAACCTTGATGGGCCGCTGGAATGATGCTAAGGGCCATGATAGGCACTAAACATCTACAGGTGACTTCATTGATTCTTGTCAGCTAATCAACATATTTCTTAAAATTATACGATGAATATTAAAAATCTAAAGAATATGCAGCCTCAAACTGAGTTGGACTCTTAAATGGATGGATATGCCTGACAAGTTGTGAAGGAAAAATTCACTGTCCCATTTGGGTCCCTGCTTGAAAATTAGACAATATATTACTTCAAAATACCCCCAAGCAGGAAGTAACAGGGTTTCACATTAGGAAGTGGGGTCCCCAGGCCTTCAATAAAAGGGAGGGAGGGTAATCTACTGGTTACTACTTTTCTGTAGTTGCAACAGAATGCATAAAAGCAAGGGATGTGTTGGGTGAAATGCCAGCGAGGAGATAGCCCATCTGAGTGGGATGTGTGTGTGAGGGGGCGTATTCCTATGAATACATAGCTATAAGTGAGGGTATAAACATGGATACAAAGCAGGTGGATGACAAGTGGCTTCCATCCTCCCCCAGTCCCCATTCTCAAATCAAAGGGGGCTGAATGTATTTGCTTAAGAGGAACATGGGCTTAAGAGATGTCTGCCTTTTTACCTCTTGATTGCATTGGAGTCAATATCATTGTGCAGCATAGTTTTACCACCTTTACTTTCAGTTTTTATTAGGTGTTCAATATTCCAGTACTTCATATCATATGATTGAAATATTTGGAATCCATTTCTTTCTTTTTCTTTTTTTTTAACTGAAGTATAGTTGATATGCAATGTAGCATTAGTTTCAAGTGTACCACACTGTGATTCCACAAGTCTATATGTTATAGTATGTTATATACTTGCTGTGAGTGTCCCGTATGTCACCATGCAATTCTATTACAATCCCACTGACCAGATTCCCCATGCTTGGCATTTATTCCCATGACTGCAAGCTTCTACCCCTCTCTCCCTTCCTCATGTTGCCCGTCCTCTGACCTGCAGCCTGTTTGGCAAGCATTAGTTTGTTCTCTATATTCATTTGGACACCATTTTTTGAGTTAAAGTTTAGCGGACATAATACTCAAAGGGTCACCCCATTAGGACTTTCCTTAAGTTGGTATATGATTCTTTCAAAATAATGTAATAAAATGTTGAGATGATTAAGTCTATCGATCTACTTTAGTTCCATAAACCAACTGTGTAGCCATTTAACATAGAGCTAAAATTAATTGCTGGAAATTTATTTCCAATTGGATTACAGAGTTTCGGGGACAGAAAGAAAAGATTAATCTGTGTGTGAAGTGCAGTTATGGGGAGGGGATGTTTAGTGAGTGGGGCTTCATCAGGACATAAGAGATGGGGAAGAGGAGAGTCTAAATGATGGAAGAAAAAGAAACAGAGATAGAAGAGACATAAGACAAATTTTACAGATTTTCTTCTAACTTTCCCGGTGATCTTTTGGGGCACCAGTGAGTGATCTGTTTCATTGTATTCCTTTTTGTTGTGATATAGCATTATCACCTGAAGCTCCCCAACTTATAACTCTGGGGCTCTAGGAAGCATATTTTATAATATTACTAATGGCAGATTCTGACTGAATCATGAATATATGCATAGAGGCAGTGTGTGGTTTATAGGGATTGCATAAATCTGGGACCCATAGAATTATATTTAAGTGATAGCTACATCCTATTCTGACTGTATTACCACTAAAAACTACTTAATGGGAGGCTTAGTTAACAGTTGTAAAACACCTAAAAGTAAACATCAATTACAAATGTGGGTCAGTATGTTAGGGTGGTTGCCACGTAAGTCAGATACATTTTTAGCTCAACATCAGATGAGATTAGGGCACTTGCAAAATTACCATCATTAAGATCAAAATATGGGGCGCCTGGGTGGCGCAGTCGGTTAAGCGTCCGACTTCAGCCAGGTCACGATCTCGCGACCCGTGAGTTCGAGCCCCGCGTCAGGCTCTGGGCTGATGGCTCAGAGCCTGGAGCCTGTTTCCGATTCTGTGTCTCCCTCTCTCTCTGCCCCTCCCCCGTTCATGCTCTGTCTCTCTCTGTCCCAAAAATAAATAAAAAATGCTAGTGAAATAAGCCATACAGAGAAAGACAGATACCATATGGTTTCACTCTTATGTGGATCCTGAGAAACTTAACAGGAACCCATGGGGGAGGGTAGGGAAAAAAAAAAAAAAAGAGGTTAGAGTGGGAGAGAGCGAAAGCATAAGAGACTGTTAAAAACTGAGAACAAACTGAGGGTTGATGGGGGGTGGGACGGAGGGGAGGGTGGGTGATGGGTATTGAGGAGGGCACCTTTTGGGATGAGCACTGGGTGTTGTATGGAAACCAATTTGTCAATAAATTTCATATAAAAAAAATAAATAAAAAAATAAATAAAAAACGTTGAAAAAAAATTAAAAAAAATAATAATTATTACACTGAACAAGTTCAAATTTTTGGACTTCAAGCTTCGGATCCTCTAGACAGAGATTGAGCTAATATACAGTATCCATAAAGGCCTAGACTTACTTTCGTATGCTAGATACAAATGTGAATTGGTAATTTTCACCCCCAATCTGTCATTTCAGTCTTATAAAGTACAGGCGATTCAGCATGGTGAACTTGGCTTAGAAATGGAGTTTTAGGAGCACTTGGGTGGCTCAGTCAGTTACGCATCCAACTTCAGCTCAAGTCATGATCTCATGGTTTGTGAGCTGGAGCCCTACATCAGACTCTGTGCTGACAGCTCAGGCTCAGAGCCTGGAGCCTACTTTGGATTCTGTATCTCCCTCTCTCTCTGCCCCTCCACTGCTTTCACACTGTCAGTCTCTCATATAAAATTAAACATTAAAAAAAAAGAAATGGGGTTCTATTCTAGCCTCATGTTCAGTGTATCATCTTTGTTATATAGGGAAGGGAGTTGAAATCTCTGAGTTTAGGTTTTTTAATCTGTGTTTAGCCCAGCACCTGATGTATAGTGAATAGTCTGTAAATTTTAGGGGGAAATGCGTGCATGTATTTACATACATACACACATATGCATTGTCTTTAACTACTAGACTTGTTTAGCTACAAAGCCTTGCTTTTACTACTGGAACTGGAATCCAAATTCATTGCATCTATGCACAGCATTCAGGCCCACATTTCAAAGAAAAAGAACCATTGAGCAAAATGGAAACCAAGTGCGTCTAAAAGGAAAAACCTCTATTTGTGCCTTTGCAGATGGCCCATTTAGGAAAAGAGCACAAAGAGATACTACAATTGCCCATGAGTCCCATTACAGCCACATCCAATGCCTCATAGGGAAAGACTGAGAGAAATGCAAGATGATTAGTTGCTAGGAAGACGGAGCTGCCTCTGGAGTTCCCTAAGATTTTCTTTTTTTTTTTTTCCCTGTGTTTCCAGGTGTCTTTTTCTACATGTCTTTGCGGAGCAAAACTCAGCTTACTTACCTATACTTTCTTGGATCCTGAAGGTATTTAACTGGTTGAGAGGGAAAAATAAAAGCAAGATGATGTTCAGAAGACAAACAGCAAATGTGGAGCTATTTATACCTCCTCTAGGCATCTCTCAGGCCCTAGACCTTCAGTCCCCAGAGGACTGAACTTTACACACTGGTGGAAGGAGATGGCCCAGAGTCGGCTCCTGGGAGAAACACACCCACTGTCTCTCCCTCTACAGCATGTGCAGGGTTTCCTTGGTCCAGCACTCTGGGACATCCAAGTTAGCCCACACTTGCATTGAGTACCCAGATCTCCTTTGTGTGGCAGAGATGCTTGCTAGTGCAATACTGTCTTGTTCCCATGGAGGCATCTGCAAATGTAGACTGTGAATGCCACATGTGGAAGGATTGTATGCTTTTGAGAGGGTAACTAAGACTAGATTCTGTCACCTTACTTACCTTGAAATTTTAAGGCTCTTGGCTTTCTCTCTCTTCCATTGGTCACATGGTAGAATTCGCATCAGAAGGGTCCAGAAATGCCATTAGCTACCATAGAGAGTTTTATTTGGATTTTGATGTGGATTTTTATTTTCTCAGCCTGAGCTGCTCTTCTTCTTTTCTTTCTCCCTTTCCTTCTCTTCCTCCTTCTTCTTTCAGAGACAAAGAGAGTGGACGAGGGACATAGGAAGAGGGAGAGAAAGAATCCCTATTCAGTGCTCAGTGCTCAGCGTGGAGTCTGACATGAGTCTTGATCTTCAACCTGGGATCATGACCTGATCACAAGTCGAACGCTTAACTGACTGAGTCACCCAGGTGCCTCTCTTTTCCTTTTCCTTTCTCTGTCCTGGTAACTTTTCTCTAAATGCATTGGGATTGTCTGGGGGGTTGGGCTAAGGTTCTAATTATAATCATAATCTTAATTTCACATTTCTTTTATTGTTTAATTTTGCTTTTTAAAAAAATTTGGAGAATCCTTTCATATATGTAGTAACCCTTTTTTGTCTTTTCTGTATCTATCACGGACCCTCACACGAGTTTTGTCTCTCTTGGTTATTATTCTTTCTCAATTCCTATTACAATATGTTTGCTGTTCCCTTCTGCACACTGTGGAAGGTAATCTGAGAAGCTGACTGCAATCATGCCCTTCTCTATCTATCTCTCTGTGTGTGCTGCTGCTGTCATCTGTGGTGGAGCCCATTTCTCCTCCCCTGGAACCTGGGATGACAGTTCTTGTGACCACATAATGTAGCAGGAATGATGGTGATGTTCTTGGGTGACTGAGCCAATGTAATACGAAGTCTGGCAACTTCTACCTTGTTTTTTATTCAAAGCCAGGCACCCATATTAGGAATAGAACTCCATTGAAATCATACCAATACTATGAAGAAGCTATCCCCATGGAGAGAGGGTGACTATGGAGATGAGCCCAAAGGCACCAGGCATGGGACTGAAGTCCGTGGACTTTTCAACTCAGTTGAGGCTGAATTCTTAGTTGAATGCTGCCTATTGAGGTACCACAGCCCACTCCTTATGGAAACAGAACCATATGGTCAAGCCTTACCTGGATTGTTGACCCACAGGATTGTGAGAAACAATAAGTCACTGTTGTTTGGAGACACTAAGTTTGGGGATGGTTTGTTACACAAGAGATAACAATTATAACATAGCAAATATTTTGAAATGATTTCATAATTTTCTTTGGGTCCTGACTTCAATTTGTTAAATTTAACTTTTTTTTAAGTTTATTTATTTTTGAGAGAGAGCAAGCATGAATGGGGGAGGGCCAGAGAAAGAGGGAGAAAGGGAGAGAATCCCAAGCAAACTCTGTGCTATCAGCACGGAGCCTGATGTGGGGCTTGAACACACTATCCTCAAGATCACGACCTGAGATGAAATCAAGAGTCGGCAGCTTAACCAACTGAGCCACCCAGGCACCCCAACTTTAAACGATTCTTATATCATATGATCTATTTCTTGTCTATTTCTCTACTCTCTTTATTTTCTTATTTTATTCCCATATCTACCAATTAGTCATAGAGAGAATGACTTCAGATCGAAGCAATATAATGTAGTTTCTCTAGGACACACCGGTGTGTGAGTGTGTCTGTGTGTGTTGTGTGGGTGTTCTTACAGGGGAGACAGAGCATTTATCACCAGAAATATTTTTATTTTTATTTTTATTTTCTATTTTCGACAGAAGCTCTTCACTGAAAATGCTTCCTGTTTTCCAGGAATATTGATAACAGTTGTATAAGGAAGAGTGAGGGGGTTCTTTCAGAGTAAGGTGGTTACTAGTTTTTTGTCAGTTTTAACTGACTACCATTTCTGTCATGGTTTTTCCTCCCACAAAATCAACACTTGCTCAAGAGTGCTTTCAAGCCTATGTCCATGCACTTTCAACTACTCCTATTAATTCCCCATTTGAGGAATGTCTGACTCAAAAGGCCTCAGATCTGTTCTCACTACTTTCCATTACAGGGTGGACTCTCTTTTTTGGCATTTGTGTTAGGGTTTGTGGTATTTCCAGTGTTTTCCCTAACAGTAGGCTACTGTCCCCCAACCCTCTCTCCCTAGACAGTCTTTTGGGTGTGGCTTGGGGGCTGGCTCAGAAAGTAGGAGATTGTTTTTCTCCCTATACATGAAAATATGGGTTGGCTCTTCTGCTCCTTATCGATTGAGGGAGGGCAAGGAACGTGTAAACATAGTGAGATACAAGTGTCTACTGTCATCGTCAGGATCCCAGTAGCTTTCCTCAACATTTCACAGGGATTTTATGCTATCTTCTAGATCCTGTGTTACGGTGGAAATCGGCAAGGCCATTCTGTTTTCCATTCCTACAGGTATCAGCTGTTTGTTTACTAACTTATTCGTTTCCCTTTTGAAGCTACTAGTGTGTCCTTTCTACTACTCCCATTTTATATAAAAACTTAATGATTGCCTGTCTGATTTTTAAACAATGGAGCCAATATTGATGCGTTACTATTAATCAAAGCCCACAGTTTACATCAAGATTCACTTTCTCTGTTACAGTTCTATGGTTCTGATAAGTACAGATCTATCCAAGAGTAGAACTTTCCTATGGAACGATTCCTGAGCTGAAATGGCATAAAACAAAGAAGCAATTACCATTAATTCATCTGAAAAATTGTTTTAGCATGTCCAGTCCCCCAAAATAATCTCTGTTAAGGTTTTCTGGTGCCTTTAGATATGTCTTGCTAACAGATGCACAAAATTAATCTGGATAAAGCACAGATGCTCAGAGGTTCAGAACTCTGGGGGTTGATGCTGTGATGTTGAGTGTGGGTCCCCAGGAAGGCTGGCCTCCTCTCGCTCCCTCTGTAATGGCTCAATGCAAAACACACACTGAACGCTTGTTTTGCCTTTTTTGTAAAAGTGAAAATACTCTTCAGAGTTCTTTCAAGTAGTGACAACAGGTACTGATGTAGGTCTTTCCGAAGAGCTAAGGGGCATAACGTGAACTTTCAAAAAGTGGGGATACCTGTACATAATGTCATATACCCTCCATCACAGTATTATACAGATCACTTTCACTACTCTACAATTCCCTGTGCTCCACCCATTCAACCCTCCCTCTCTCTTCCTACACTCCTGGCTACATTAATCTTTATGCTATTTCTAATTTGTATAGTTTTGCCTTTTCCAGAATGTCATATATTTGGAATCATGTACAGATGTAACCTTCTCTGGATGGCTTCTTTCACTCAAAACTGCATTAAGACTCTTCCATGTCATTTCATAGCTTGATAGCTCTCTTTTTTTTAAATTTTTTTTTAATGTTTGTTTGCTTTTGAGACAGAGAGAGACAGAGTGTGAGCAGGGGAGGGGCAGAGAGAAAGAGGGAGACAGAATCCAAAGCAGGCTCCAGGCTCCACGCTGTCAGCACAGAGCCCGATGCAGGGCTCAAGCTCACAAGCTGTGAGATCATGACCTGAGTCAAAGTCAGACTCCTAGCCGACCGAGCCACCCAGGCCCCCCCAGATGGTATTTTTTTTTTTTAAATTTTTTTTTTCAACGTTTATTTATTTTTGGGACAGAGAGAGACAGAGCATGAATGGGGGAGGGGCAGAGAGAGAGGGAGACACAGAATCGGAAACAGGCTCCAGGCTCTGAGCCATCAGCCCAGAGCCTGACGCGGGGCTCGAACTCACGGACCGCGAGATCGTGACCTGGCTGAAGTCGGACACTTAACCGACTGCGCCACCCAGGCGCCCCCAAATGGTATTTTTAATACCTGTGGTAGGTCTGTCAATTCTCAATGTGAGGACCCTAGCTGATGGCTCTAAAATTGCCATCCTCCCTAGGAAGGGGTTTAGTTATTTTATGTTAGTGCTCCAAGATAGAGAGGCCTATGTAAAGCATACAATCCAAAGCACAAACTTTCGTAACTTGTTCCTTTCTGTGTAAAACCCAGTAATCAGGAAGTGTATTTTCATCAGCTTCCTTCCTTCATTTTCCTTCCTTTGACCCCCTTCCACTGGGTCATGGATTTTAAGACAATCTGAAGTTCTTCACAAGTCTCATCATTATAGTCCAATTACCCAGTTCTAGAACCAGCTGTGATTTCTGAGTATGTACCAGATATTTTCAAGCCCATTGTCCACAGCCATTGGTTCCAACTATTTTGGCTCATATTCCTACAAGTTGCCATAATCTTAGGTACAGATACTCAGAGCCTTGATGAATAGAGTCTTCAAATGGACCTTCCCACTCCTCATATTAAACATGACTCTCCAACCAACGACTCAGGTGTGTTAGGTATATGTCTCTGTTCCGTTAACTCCATATAAGTTCACATCAGTCCTCCCAGCATGCCTGGCAGGGCAGAACATATCCTGCAGTTGCAGAGGCCCCTGCTTCCCCCAAACGGAGTCAGTGCTGAGCAAAGGTGATTATGTAGCATCAAGACATTGAAGGGAAGCTTGTCTAGCCGCTGAGCGATGTGTGCCCAAAGATGATCTGTGAGACACAACATGACCTCTGCCAACTCAGTAGCTAACTCTCATTTCATTCTAAAACTGGGTCATACGGATCTTGTGCAATTGGCACATGCCAAGGTGCTTTGCTCTGTCCAGGAACTATTTATTTTCCCACTTTTAAGCGGTTGGAAACTAAAGTGTGTCTTTTTGCTTTCTACACTGACTACTTAATTGAATGGAACAATAACAAGGAGAGAAATATATAAACACAAGTCTGAAATAAAAATTTTAAGTACAGGGGCACCTGGGTGGCTCAGTTCATTAAGCATCTGACTTTGGCTCAGGTCATGATTTTGGAGTTCGTGGGTTCAAGCCCCATCTCCGGCTCTGTGCTGACAGCTCAGAGCCTGGAGCCTGCTTTGGAGTCTGTGTCTCCCTCTCTCTCTCTGCCCCTCCCCTGCTCATGCTCTGTCTCTCTCTGTCTCAAAAATAAATAGAAATAACATTAAAAAATTAAAAATAAAGTTTAAGTACATAGACTTAGGTTTATATCTAAAAATATTAAGAAATACTTGCTTCCTTGGTGTAAGATTACTCTGATGCATTAATCTGCTGAGTATTAGCTAACACTTTCCTCCTTAGGTACCTAAGAGATTTTAATAATATTAAACCAATTATTTTCTCTTTATCTCTGCACAGATACCTTTTTCCTTTCTTTCTTCCCTTCTTTTGAAAATTGAACTATATTACTTAGAAGGGAACCTATTTATGTTATATATATATATATATATATATATATATATATATATATATATATTTTTTTAAATAAGAATCAATCAGGGGCACTTGGGTGGCTCAGTCGGTTAAGCATCCAACTTCGGCTCAGTTCATGATCTCACAGTCTGTGAGTTCGAGCCCCTTGTCGGGCTCTGTGCTGACAGCTCAGAGCCTGGAGCCTGTTTCATATTCTGTGTCTCCCTCTTTCTCCCTCCTCCCCCACTCATGCTCTGTCTCTCTCTTCTCAAAAATAAATATATGTTAAAAAATTAAAAAAAAAATCAGAATCAATCATAAGCCTAAAGTTTCATCTGCTCAGATTATTCCCCTATTTAGATTTAAAAGTGAAGGATTTGGAGCCAAATCCACTCCCACATATGGAGTCTACATATAAAATATAACAAGTGAGGATTCCAATTTAAGGTAGATGTGACGGATGCCTGACTGGCTCAGTTGGTGGAACATTCAACTCTTGATTTGGGGTTGTAAGTTCAAGCCCATGTTAAGTATAGAAATTACTTTAAAACATTTTTAGATCTTTAAAAAATAAATAAAGTAGATGTGGGGAAAATTGAATCCATAGTCATATTCCATTTTATGTGCTCTTTATACTTGCAGTGTCCAATAAAGCAGCCACTGCATTGTCCAAAGCAACCTTCTTTTAACATTTAAATATAAATTAACTACAATTAACCGGATCAAAAATGTACTTGCCCAGTTATATTATTTACATTTCAAGGGCTCAATAGCCACATGGAGCTATTGTTATATGTTCGTCTATATTATTCTATATTAGAAAACGTCTCCATCCTTTTAGAAAATTTCTACTGCGCAATTCTGGTCCATCTAGTTATCACAACATCCTTGTGAGTTGGGCACTTTCCCCATTTTGAAGATTAATTGAGTCTCAGAATTAAAGAAGCTTCAAGGTATCCACCTTTGAAACCAGAAGACCTAGGATTTGAATCCAGCTCTGTTTCAATGCAAAGAAAATACTTGAATATCCATTTGGGGCACAATAACTAGTTTTATCCTTTCTTGAATATGATCATACTTATGGCATGAACATACTGTCTTGTTTTACACAAATTGACAGTTGGTAGAAAATGTATGGAATGTTTCAGATGGAGTCTCCCACCTCTAGCCCTAAGAACAGTTGACTTCCAAAACATAGCCTAAAATGGGACTTGTTTCTGCATTTATGTTTAAAATGTATTTTAAAATCAAGAATCATAGACCCTGGGCTAAATCTCTAATTCTAATAAAATTCATTTTTTTGGTATTGAATTTTGTGTGTTAGTTATTGTTGCTGTTTTGTTTTTTTAAAGACCTGAGCACCTCAATATATTTTCAGAGAAAAGAGTCTGAGCATTCTGCTACGAATCTGCTGGGTCTTGACACTGTAGATGATGGGGTTCATCAAAGGTGGAAAAAGGATGTAGATGTTGCCCATAAGTACATGGACCACAGGGGAGAGATGCTTGCCAAAACGGTGCATCATTGTGAGGCTAATGATAGGGATGTAGAACACGAGAACAGCACAAATGTGGGAGACACAAGTCTGAAATGATTTATGCCGCTCCTCCTGAGAGGCAATTACCAGCACTGACCTAAGAATCAGGAAATAGGAGTAAAGGATCAGAATAGCATCCAACAATAGTGTGAAAATGACCAGTATCAGGGCATAGTAGCTGTTGAATCTTATGTCTGAGCAAGCGAGGCGGAGAAGATCCTGGTGTAGGCAGAATGAGTGAGAGAGGATGTGGGAATGGCAGTAATGGAAAAATTTCAGATTGATGATGGGGGGTGTAATAAAGAAGAAACTCCTACCTACTATGGCGAGCCCAATTTTGAAAATCCTGGAATTAGTCAGAATGGAGGAATAACGCAGTGGATTACAAATAGCAACATACCTATCAAAGGCCATCGTAAGGAGAACAGAGGACTCCATGAAGGAAAGACCATGGATAAAATAGGACTGGGCAATGCAGGAATTCAGGCTGATTTCTCGAATGAACCCCCACAGGATCCCCAGCACCGTGTGGAATGTGGACAGCCCCATGCACAGGTCAGTGAGGGCCAGCATGGCCAGGAAGTAGAACATGGGCTGGTGCAGGCTGGGCTCTGTCCGGATCACATGCAGCACCATGCAATTGCCCGAAAGCACCAGGGCATAGATGGTCAAAAAGGGAATGGAGATCCAGGGATACTGCTGCTCCAGGCCAGAAAATCCAGTGAGAAGAAAGGAGGAAGAATTCATGATAGGGCTTACCAAACCGGTAATTCTGGAACTGAGATACTTCTTCCGAACAGAAAGGAAGTATTTTTCAAAAGAAATCCTCCAATTTCAGATGAGTAAGGTGAAATTTCTAAGTAAATGAAAATATACTTAAAGTTAATTAAGTTTACAAAGTATTAGATGAGTAACTCTCTTCTTTAGCCATGTATTATCTGCTACCTGGAAGAGAATAGTGTTCTCCTGATGTCATTTAAGAGCCATTATTCATCCACTGGCAAGATGCATAGATGTCCTTAGAAGCCACAAGCGAAAGCGAATAGACTAGAGGAAGCTAATTTTCAGAAAAGATATGTTACCTGGAATATTTTCCCAGAGGTTCTGGTAAAAGGTGTACCTGTAAAATTGAGAGCTGAGGTTTTTAAAGTAATTATTAGTTTCTTCCCTCTAATTCATTAAGCATTGAAAATAAAGAGTAAGAATTGGCAGGGCAACTGGGTCGTTCAGTCAGTTGAGTGTCCAACTTCAGCTCAGGTCATGATCTTTCCATTGGCGAGTTCGAGCCCTGTGTTGGCGAGTTCGAGCCCTGTGTTGGGCTCTGTACTGACAGCTCAGAGCCTGGAGCCTGCTTCAGATTCTGTGTCTCCCTCTCTCTCTGCCCCTCCCCCACTCATGCTCTGTCTCTCTTTGTCTCAAAAATAAATATAAACGTTAAAAAAATTTTTTTGAAGAGTAAGATTTAGCTTTTAAGTATCCAAAATCTGTTTAAATAGTCACTGTGTACCCATAGTTTTCCATTTTCTGCTGCTCTCCAAGTATATTTTTCCTCCAAATAGCACTTAGGGAAAGACGCTCCTGTTTTATTCCACTTCAGATAACATAGCCAAGAAGTACTTTTTGTTCTCCTGTGGTGATAAGTAGAGAGTAATATTTATGAAAGAGGCCTTTGGTGAGTGATTTCCCAGTAGAATTCTCACCCCCTGAGATGTTCAACTTATCTGTGCCCTTGTGATATGGAGACTTAGGTTGAAGACAGTCTCAGACACCAGCCCACTTAGTCATTTATTGAATCAGTAGGTTAAGTATTCATTTAATATACATTTATTGAACGTATGAGCAGGGTTTTTTTTTTTCTCTTCCCGAGAACCTACCATTCTAAAGATTCGAAAGAGGGCCAATGTCAGTTAAGTCCGGAATTTTAAAAAGCCTCATTGCAACAGAATTGACTTGCTTCTTCCTCACATTGAGTTCTGCCCCTGGGAGTCATGATAAAAGGTTTAAGCCTCTTATAATGTAGGCAGATGTTTAAAAGTCCATACTGGCTTTTGTGTTTGATTTAATTGTTCCAACATGTTAAATTAGCCTCAGATTCTGACTTCATCTTGTGACCTATTTCCCATCTTTGTCATACTAGCCCACCAGGCAGCTCCTCAGGCTAACCTTCTTCTGAATGCACCTTGTTTCCCTGTGAGACCTTTTCTAGAATCCTGTCTATTATTGCTTGCCCTGAACCCCTCTCCACATTAGATAACTTAGCCTGCTATTTTTAATTGTCTCCTTCGTTGAATGATTGGAGTGTTTGCTCTTGGAAGACAAATCTGTTAGCCTCAGCCTCAAGCACTTCCCTTCTTTTATTTCTCAAACACCATTTTTATTCTTTCATGAGATTTCCTTCCAAATATTCTTTCTGCCTAAGATGCTCTTTTCACAGAGATGGTCTTTCCCATCTTCTCCCCAACCTCTCCTCCACTTTTAAAACCAGCCTGTCCCTTTCGTCTTCAATTCAACTATTACTTCTCAGGAAGCCCCTTAACTAAGACAGATTTCCCCCGCATATCTATTATTTGGATAACCACATTTATCTTTATATAACTTATTGAATTTACAATTTGATATTCATTAGCCTACATAAGAGACTAAGGTCTCTACTAAGTTCCCTGAGAGGGGGCATAGTGTTAATTTTTATTCACCATTGTAGCCTGAAATTTACACCTCAAAGTCCTCACCTCTCCTGTGAGCTCATACTCATGGATACAGCTGCCTACTTTGATATCTTCATCTGGATATTTCATCTCAAAACTCAAGTTATAACAAAAAATATTTGGTTTTCCTCATAAAATGCCTTCACCAATCACAATATTGCTTAAGAAAACTCTCAAGAATCTTTCTCAATTCTTCCCTTTCCTTCCCTTTACTGGATATCAAATCCTTCATCTATTTCTATAGTTTCCACCCTAAAACATACCCAGAATATGTCCACTT
Organism: Lynx canadensis; assembly: GCF_007474595.2. Classification (NCBI taxonomy): domain Eukaryota; kingdom Metazoa; phylum Chordata; class Mammalia; order Carnivora; family Felidae; genus Lynx; species Lynx canadensis. The sequence continues at coordinate 61,806,200 of NC_044312.2, forward strand.
CTTACCTATACATTACACACTGTCACTGTACTGGTAACATCATCAACTGTTCCTTGGCTATTGTAATTGGCTAATTTGCCAGCTAGATTTATTGTTTTTGCACTTGCCCCTTAAAGTTGTATTTTCCCCAAAGAAACCAGATTGCTCTTCTGCAAACATCTACTGGATCACATGAGCTTATGTTAAACAAAACAAAACAAAGCAAAACAAAACAAATGCCACTGATGGATTTTCATTGCTCTTAAAATAAAAAATAATTTATTTCTCATAGTCAGAAAACTTTAAATGATCTGACCCTCACACACCTCTCCATCTACATCATAGACCACTGTTATTTTAGCTCCCTAATGTCCAGGAATCTTTAATTCCTCAAAACAAATTAAAAGTATTCCTGCCTCAGAGTCTTTGTTCTTAATCTTCTCTCTGCTTAGAATGATCTGTTTCAAGTATTTGCACAAAATCTCTTTTCTTCATTTAGGATTCTCCCGCTCCAGATGACAGCCAACAATTACTTTTTCTTCTTTGGTAAAGTTCATTGTGGCTTCCTCAGAGGGATTTTTGTAACCCACCAACATTTCTTCTTTCTCTCAAATAAGTTACTCTTAGCACAATACCCTACTTTGTGTTTACACCACTTATCGTATGCTGATTTTCCATTAGATCTATTGGAAGTTCTGGAAGACCAGGAGCCATGTCTGGTTTATGCTCACTGAAATGCAAAATGAGGTCTAGCACCAAGTGGGCATTTAGCAAATAATTATTGAATTATTTGAATTAATTTATGAGTTAAGAGCTGCACAATTACAAAGGTATAAAAACAAGTTAGGGTTGCCTGGGTGGATCAGTCAGCTAAGCATCCAATTCTTGATTTCAACTCACGTCATGATCTCACAGTTTATGGGTTCAAGCTACATAGCCTGCTTGGGATTTCTCTCTCTCCCTCTCTCTCTATCCCTCCCTTGCTTGCATGCCTTCTCTCAAATAAACACCAACATCAAAAAAAAAAAAAAAAGAAAAACAAGCTAAATTCAAATACGTTGTAAAAAATGTTGTGAAATCTAAACACTCATATCTTGAAGTACACATCTGGCCCTTGCTGGCCATGTGCTACAAAATATGTGTCATCCTATGTAAGTTTTATATAATATGTAAAACAGACGCAGCCCTAGGCATTCCTGCTGACCCTGAACACAATACTCAGAACCCAAATATGATTCTTATCGTTCACAACCTGACCCAGACATGGAAGCTTGGCCATGGGATTGGTATCAAAAGATTGAAACATTCTGTGAGTATAGGCATACATTAAAAGCCATACTCTCATTCAAGCTTCTTCAGACTAGCCACGAAGGTTAATGGTGCTGCCTCAATGTTGGAGAATTTTTTTTAATTCTATTTTGAGATAGGGTGGAAATTAGGAGAAGATAGGGCTGATGAGATGAATAAACGAAGATTTCAAGAAGAAAGTGGTTAGATATGTCAGATGCACTCTATGCTCCATCTGTATCAACAAGGGGAAAAAAGAATATCATTTCCCCAAACACCATGCTATGCTATGGTCCCTCAAAGTCAGTGTGTGTAATATTTCTTTCTGAATTTCTAGCAACCAGAACAATGCCAGGCACAAAATAAATAATTAGTGAAGACAAGCAGCAGTGAAGTTGAGTCGAGGGCAGTGGTAGGAGATTATGGGGCTGGCTCTGTACACTTTGTCTGGAATGTTGATTTGGAAACCCTATCTGTGATCAAATTAAACAGACCATTCTTTCAGAAGAGTCTTTTCTTACATCCTCCAATTCAAACTTACCTACATGTTCAGTTACCTCTGCATTTCTTTTATTTATTTATTTTTCTGTTCTTTGGAAATGATCCTCTATTTGATTACTTGCTGCCTTTTTCTCAGATTAGGAAGGGTAATGACCAACAGTCTGTATCTACCCTAAAGGAATAAAGGAAGATTGTTGGATCTAAAAGTCAGAGCCTTTTCAGTATATTGAATAAAAAACATCTGTTTGCCAGGATAGTCCAGGTTTCTGCTTGTTTACTCATAGGATTATTTAATGACACGCATACACAACCTGCTTTGGACAATAAATTAAATGGTCTCATTCTTTGAGTAATCCCTCTAATGGTCCCATGTGGACACCAGAAGGGGGTAGAAGCAGCCCATTGAATTGTCCCCTCTTCAGGGATGCATAAAGCAAGTTTGCTTTAGAACTGGGTAAGTGTAAGTGAGGCCAAGCCCTTCAGAGTCTTGGCATGGCTGAAGAAATAAGAACCTTCTATAACACTGATCCAAAAAACTGGGCGTTCAGGAGTTCTCAGTATGTTAGCGTTGGAGGTGACTTATTTACCACAAACCCACAATAGGCTTAAAATCCCAGTTTACAGGGATGGTTAGTTACTATTATTCATTTTGTGAATATTCTCTTTATTATGTATTATTTATTTATCTATTCTTATTATATATTTCTTACTAATTGTATTATATGTCTATAAATAATAATCTCATTATAGTTAAAATATTGAAAAATGATTATCCATAATTTAGAACCATGATAAAAATTTTACTGTGGTCATTCTGGTGTTTGAGAAGTTTCTGTCAGGATTCTTATAGTTTGATTGTACTATGATTCAAATGATGTGTATCTAGGAAATTTATCTGTTTTAACGCTTATTCTATATTTAAGACAATGTAAGAAAACTGAAATAAAAACCAGACATAATAAGATGTCAAACACTGAATGAAAGACAAAAAACAAGCGGAAGTAGTTGTAAGTGGCAACTAAATCTATCTTTAATCATACTAAAATAAGCAATTAATTTTTTTTGCGGGGGGAGAGTGTGTGCACAAGTGGGAGAGAGGGGCTGAGGGAGAGAGACAGAGAGAGACACAGAGAGAGAGAGAGAGAGAGAGAGAGAGAGAGAGATTCTTAAGTAGGCTCCATGCTCAGCACCAAGCCTAATGAGGGACTCAATCTCAAAACACTGGGATTATGACCTGAGTTGAAATCAAGAGTCAGATATTCAACCCACTGAGCAACCGAGCCCCAACAGTTAAATATTTTAGTATAAACACTGCAAGTGTTACAAATGGTTTTTTTAATTTTTTTTTTTAATTTACATCCAAGTTAGTTAGCATATAGCGCAACAATGATTTCAGGAGTAGATTCCTCAATGCCCCTTACCCATTTAGCCCATCCCCCACTGCCACAAACCCTCCAGTAACCCTCTGTTTGTTCTCCATATTTAAGAGTCTCTTATGTTTTGTCCACCTCCCTGTTTTTATATTATTTTTGTTTCCCTTCCCTTATGTTCATCTAGTTTGTCTCTTAAAGTTCTCTATGAGTGAAGTCATATGATGTTTGTCTTTCACTGACTAATTTCACTTAGCATAATACCCTCCAGTTCTATCCATGTAGTTGCCAATGGCAAGATTTCATTCTTTTGGATTGCCGAGTAATATATATATATATATATATATATATATATATATATATATTGTAATATAATATATATATATATATATATTGGGGTTCTTTCCATACTTTGGCTATTGTTGATAGTGCTACTATAAACATGGGGGTGCATGTGTCCCTTTGAAACAGCCCACCTATATTCCTTGGGTAAATACCTAGTAGTGCAATTGCTGGGTCATAAGGTAGTCCTATTTTTAATTGTTTGAGGAACCTCCATACTGTTTTCCAGAGTGGCTGCACCAGCTTGCATTGCCACCAACAATGCAAAAGAAATCCTCTTTCTCCAATCCTCACCAAAGTCTGTTGTTGCCTGAGTTGTTAATGTTAACGATCCTGACAGATGTAAGGAGGTATCTCATAGTGGTTTTGACTTGTATTTCCCTGATGATGAGTGATGTTGAGCATTTTTTCATGCGTCAGTTGGCCATCTGGATGTCTTCTTTGGAGAAGTGTCTATTCATGTCTTTTGCCCATTTCTTTGCTGGATTCTTTGTTTTGTGGGTGTTGAGTTTGATAAGTTCTTTATAGATTTTGGATACTAACCATTTATCTGATATGTCATTTGCAAATATCTTCTCCCATTCTGTCAGTTGCCTTTTAGTTTTGCTGATCGTTTCCATTGCTGTGCAGAAGCTTTTTATTTTGATGAGGTCCCAGTAGTTCATTTTGGCATTTGTTTCCCTTGCCTCCAGAGACGTGTTGAGTAAGAAGTTGCTGCAGCCAAGATCAAAGATGTTTTTGACTGGTTTCTCCTGGAGGATTTTGATGGCTTCCTGTCTTACAGGTAGGTCTTTCATCCTTTTGAGTTTATTTTTGTGAATGGTGTAAGAAAGTAGTCCAGGTTCAGTCTTCTTCATGTTGCTATCCAGTTTTCCCAGCACCACTTGCTGGAGAGACTGTCTTTATTCCACTGGATATTCTTTCCTGCTTTGTCAAAGATTAGTTTGCCATACGTTTGTGGATCCATTACTGGGTTCTGTATTCTCTCCACTGATCTGAGTGTCTATTCTTATGCCAGTACCATACTGTCTTGATGATTACAGTTTTGTAGTATAGCTTGAAGTCCGGGATTGTGATGCCTCCTGCTATGGTTTTCTTTTTCAAGATCACTTTGGCTATTCAGGGTCTTTGCTGTTTCCATACAAACTTTAGGATTATTTGTTCTAGCTCTGTGAAGAATGCTGGTGGTACTTTGATAGGGATTGCATTGCATATGTAGATTGCTTTGGGTACTATCAACATTTTAACAATATTTGTTCTTCCTATCCAGGAGCATGGAATCTTTTTCCATTTTTTGGTGTCTTCTTCAATTTCTTTCATAAGCTTTCTGTAGTTTTCAGTGTATAGATTTTTCACCTCTCTGGTTAGATTTATTCCTAGGTATTTTATGGTTTTTGGTGCAATTTTGAATGGGATTGATTCCTTGATTTCTCCTTTTGTTGCTTCATTTTTGGTGAACAGGAATGCAACCGATTTCTGTGCCTTGATTTTATATCCTGCAATTTTGCTGAATTCATGAATCAGTTCTAGCAGATTTTTGGTGGAATCCTGTGGGTTTTCCATATAGAATATCATGTCATCTACGAAGAGTGAAAGTTTGACCTCCTCCTGGCTGATTTGGATGCCTTTTATTTCTTTGTGCTGTCCAGTTGCAGAGGCTAAGACTTCAATACTATGTTGAATAACAGTGGCAAGAGTGGACATCCCTGTCTTGTTCCTGACCTTAGAGGGAAAGCTCTCAGTTTTTCCCCATTGAGGATGATATTAGCTTTGGGTCGTTCATATATGGCTTCTATGATCTCGAGGTATGATCCTTCTATCCCTACTTTCTTTTTTTTTCCCTTTTTTAAAAATGAATTTTATTGTCAAATTGGTTTCCATACAATACCCAGGGCTCATCCCAACAGGTGCCCCTCAATGCCCATCACCCACTTTCCCCTCCCTCCCAACCCCCATCATCCCTCAGTTTATTCTCAGTTTTTAAGAGTATCTTATGATTTGGCTCCCTCCCTCTCTTTTTTTTTCCTTCCCCTCCCCCATGGTCTTCTGCTAAGTTTCTTAGGATCCACATAAGAGTGAAAACATATGGTATCTGTCTTTCTCTGTATGACTTATTTCACTTAGCATAACACTCTCCCGTTCCATCCATGTTGCTACAAAAGGCCATATTTCATTCTTCTCATTGCCATGTAGTATTCCATTGTGTATATAAACCACAGTTTCTTTATCCATTCATCAGTTGGTGGACATTTAGTCTCCTTCCATAATTTGGCTATTGTTGAAAGTGCTGCTATAAACATTGGGGTACAAGGGCCCCTATCCCTCAGGACTCCTGTATCCCTTGGGTAAATTTCTAGTAGTGCTATTACTGGGTCCTAGGGAAGATCTATTTTTAATTTTTTGAGGAACCTCCACACTGTTTTCCAGAGTGGCTGCACCAGTTTGCATTCCTATCAACAGGGTAAGAGGGTTCCCATTTCTTCACATCCACTCCACACCTATAGTTTCCTGTTTTATTCATTTTAGCCACTCTGACTGGTGTGAGGTGTTATCTCAGTGTGGTTTTGATTTGTATTTCCCTGATGAGGAGTGACATTGAGCATCTTTTCATGTGCCTTTTGGCCATCTGGATGTCTTCTTTAGAGAAGTGCTTATTCATGTTTTCTGCCCATTTCTTCATTGGATTATTTGTTTTTCGGGTGTGTAGTTTTGTGAGTTCTTCATAGATTTTGGATACTAGCCCTTTGTCTGATATGTCATTTGCAAATATCTTTTCCCATTCTGTTGGCTGCCTTTTAGTTTTGTTGTTTCCTTTGCAGTGCAGAAGCTGTTTATCTTCATGAGGTCCCAAGAGTTCATTTTTGCTTTTAATTCCCTTGCTTTTGGAGATGTGTCAAGTAAGAAATTGCTGCGGCTGAGGTCAGAGAGGTTTTTTTCCCTGCTTTCTCCTCTAGGGTTTTGATGGTTTCCTGCCTTACATTCAGGTCCTTTATCCATTTTGAGTTTATTTTTGTGAGTGGTGTTAGAAAGTGGTCTAGTTTCATTCTTCTGCATGTTGCTGTCCAGTTCTCCCAGCACCATTTGTTAAAGAGACTGTCTTTTTCTGTTGGATATTCTTTCCTGCTTTGTCAAAGATTAGTTGGTCATACTTTTGAGGGTCCAATTCTGGAGTCTCTATTCTATTTAATTGGTCTATGTGCCTGTTTTTGTGCCAATACCATGCTGTCTTGATGATGTCAGCTTTGTAGTAAAGGCTAAAGTATGGGATTGTGATGTCTCCTGCTTTGGTCTTCTTCAATATTACTTTGGCTATTCAGGGTCTTTTGTGGTTCCATACAAATCTTAGGATTGCTTGTTCTAGCTTTGAGAAGAATGTTGGTGCAATTTTGATTGGGATTGCATTGAATGTGTAGATAGCTTTGGGTAGTATTGACATTTTAACAATATTTATTCTTCCAAAGCATGAGCACGGAATGTTCTTCCATTTCTTTGTATGTTCTTCAATTTCCTTCATAAGCTTTCTATAGTTTTCAGCATACAGATCTTTTACATCTTTGGTTAGGTTTATTCCTAGGTATTTTATGCTTCTTGGTGCAATTGTGAATGGGATCAGTTTCTTTATTTGTCTTTCTGTTGCTTCACTGTTAGTGTAGAAGAATGCAACTGATTTCCGTACATTGATTTTGTATCCTGCAACTTTGCTGAATTCATGTATCAGTTCTAGCAGACTTTTGGTGGAGTCTATTGGGTTTTCCATATGTATAATATCATGTCACCTGCAAAAAGTGAAAGCTTGACTTCATCTTTGACAGTTTTGATGCCTTTGATTTTGTTTTGTTGTCTGATTGCTGATGCTAGCACTTCCAACACTGTGTTAAACAACAGTGGTGAGACTGGACATCCCTGTCATGTTCCTGATCTCAGGGGGAAAGCTCTCAGTTTTTCCCCATTGAGGATGATATTAACTGGGGCTTTTCATAAATGGCTTCTATGATGTTTAAGTATGTTCCTTCTATCCCGACTTTCTCAAGGGTTTTTATTAAGAAAGGATGCTGAATTTTGTCAAAGGCCTTTTCTGCATCGATTGAGAGGATCATATGGTTCTTATCTTTTCTTTTATTAATGTGATGCATCACATTGATTGATTTGCGAATGTTGAACCAGCCCTGCATCCCAGGAATGAATCCCACTTGGTCATGGTGAATAATTCTTTTTATATGCTGTTGAATTCGATTTGCTAGTATCTTGTTGAGAATTTTTGCATCCATGTTCATCAGGGATATTGGCCTGTAGTTCTCTTTTTTTACTGGGTCTGTCTGGTTTAGGAATCTAAGTAATGCTGGCTTCATAGAATGAGTCTGGAAGTTCTCCTTCCCTTTCTATTTTTTGGAGCAGCTTCAGAAGGATAGGTATTATCTCTGCTTTAAATGTCTGGTAGAATTCCCCAGGGAAGCCGTCTGGTCCAGGACTCTTATTTGTTGGGAGATTTTTGATAACTGATTCAATTTCTTCGCTGGTTATGGGTCTGTTCAAGTTTTCTGTTTCATCCTGTTTGAGTTTTGGAAGTGTGTGGGTATTTAGGAATTTGTCCATTTCTTCCAGGTTGTCCAGTTAGTTGGCATATAATTTTTCATAGCATTCCCTGATAATTGCTTGTATCTCTGAGGGATTGGTTGTAATAATTCCATTTTCATTCATGATTTTATCTATTTGAGTCATCTCCATTTTCTCTTTTAGAAGCCTGGCTAGAGATTTATCAATTTTGTTTATTTTTTTTCAAAAAACCAACTCTGGTGTCATTTATCTGCTCTACAGTCTTTTTTAGATACTATATTGTTTATTTCTGCTCTGATCTTTATTATTTCTCTTCTTCTGCTGGGTTTGGGGTGTCTTTGCTGTTCTGCTTCTAGTTCCTTATGTGTGCTGTTAGATTTTGTATTTGGGATTTTTCTTGTTTGTTGAAATAGGCCTGGATTGCAATGTATTTTCCTCTCAGAAGTACCTTTGCTGCATCCCAAAGCGTTTGGATTGTTGTATTTTCATCTTCATTTGTTTCCACATATTTTTAAATTTCTTCTCTAATTGCCTGGTTGACCCATTCATTCTTTAGTAGGATGTTCTTTAACTCCATGCTTTTGGAGGTTTTCCAGACTTCTTCCTGTTGTTGATTTCAAGTTTCATAGCACTGTGGTCTGAAAGTGTGCATGGTATGATCTCAATTTTTGGATACTTATTAAGGGCTGTTTTGTGACCCAGTATGTGATCTATCTTGGAGAATGTCCCATGTGCATTCGAGAAGAAAGTATATTCTGGTGCCTTAGGATGCAGAGTTTTGTATATACATCTATCAAGTCCATCTGATCCAATGTATCATTCAGGGCCCTTTTTTCTTTATTGATCCTGTGTCTAGATGATCTATGCATTGTTGTTAGTGGGGTATTAAAGTCCCCTACAATTACCACATTCTTATCAATAAGGTTGCTTATGTTTGTGATTAATTGTTTTACATATTTGAGGGCTGCTGATATCAGTGCATAGATATTTATAATTGTTACCTCTTCCTGATGGATAGACCCTGTAATTATTATATAATGCCCTTCTTCATCTCTTGTTACAGCCTTTAATTTAAAGTCTATTTTGTCTGATCTAAGTATGGCTATTCCAGCTTTCCTTTGACTTCCAGTAGCATGATAGATAGTTTTCCATCCCCTCACTTTCAATCTGAAGGTGTCCTCAGGTCTAAAATGAGTCTCCTGTAGACAGCAAATAGATGGGTCTTGTTTTTTTTATCCATTCTGATACCCTATGTCTTTTGGTTGGAGCATTTAGTCCATTTACATTCAGTGTTATTACTGAAAGATGTGGGTTTAGAGTCATTGTGATGTCTGTAGGTTTCATGCTTGTAGTGATGTCTCTAGTACTTTGCAGTCCTTGAACATTTCACTCACAGAATCCCCCTTAGGATCTCTTTTCAGATGGTTTATTGGTGATGAATCCCTTCAGTTTTTGTTTGTTTGGGAAAACCTTTATCTCTCCTATTCTGAATGACAGACTTGCTGGATAAAGGATTCTCAGCTGCATATTTTTTCTGTTCAGCACATTGAAGATTTTCTGCCATTCCTTTCTGGCCTCCCAAGTTTCAGTAGATAGGTCTGCCACTACTCTTGTATGTCTACCTTTATAAGTTAGAGCCTGTTTATCCCTAGCTGCTTTCAGAATTTTCTCTTTATCCGTGTATTTTGCCAGTTTCACTATATGTCGTGCAGAAGATCGATTCAAGTTACGTGTGAAGGGAGTTCTCTGTGCCTCTTGGATTTCAATGCTTTTTCCCTTCCCCAGATCAGGGAAGTTCTCAGGTATAATTTGTTCAAGTACACCTTCAGCCCCTTTCTCTCTCTCTCCTTCCTCTGGAATTCCTATGATATGGATATTGTTCTGTGTGATTGCACCACTTAGTTCTCTAATTCTCCCCTCATACTCCTGGATTGTTTTATCTCTCTTTTTCTCAGCTTCCTCTTTTTCCATAATTTTACCTTCTAATTCACCTATTCTCTCCTCTGCTTCTTCAATCCTTGCTCTAACTGCCTCAAGTTTATTTTATACCTCATTTATGGCATTTTTTAGCTCCTCATGACTATTTCTTAGTTCCTTGATCTCTGTAGCAATAGATTCTCTGCTGTCCTCTATGCTTTTTTCAAGCCCAGTGATTAATTTTATGACTATTATTCTAAATTCTTGTTCTATTATATTGCTTAAATCGTTTTCAATCAATTCGTTAGCTGTCACTACTTCCTGGAGTTTCTTTTGAGGAGAATTCTTCCGTTTTGTCATTTTGGGTAGTCCCTGCAGTGGTGTGGAACTGCAGGGCACTTCCCCTGTGCTGTCCTGAGTAACTTGTGTTGGTGGGGGTGCCACAGTCAGACCTGATGTCTGCCCCCAGCCCACCGCTGGGGCCAGTCAAACTGGTGTGTACCTTATCTTCCCTTCTCCCAGGGGCAGGACTCACTGTGGAGTGGTGTGGCCCTGTCTGGGCTACTTGCACACTGCCAGGCATGCGGTGCTGCTTCCATGGGATCTGTCCTAGGGCGTATTAGCTGGGTTGGATCCTTAAGGTGCACAGGGGTGGGAGAGGCAGGCTTAGCTCGCTTTGCCATCAGTGGTCCCCTGCAGGAGGGGACCTGCAGCACCGGAGGGAGGCAGGTCCAGAGGAGGGATGGATCCACAGAAGCACAGCATTGGGCGCTTGCATGGTGCAAGCAAGTTCAGTGATGGGAACTGGCTCCCTTTGGAATTTTGGCTGAGGGATGGGAGAGGGAGATGATGCTTGCCAGTGCCTTTGTTCCACCGCCGAGCTGAGCTCTGTCTTCCAGGGCTCAACAACTCTCCCTCCCATTGTCCTCTCGCCCTCTCCACTCTCCGAGAGCAGAGCTGTTGACTTTTAACATTCCAGATGTTAAGTCCCCCTAGCTGTCAGAACTCATGGAGTCTGGCGCCTCCGCTTTTGCAAGCCAGACTTCAGGGGCTCTGCCTTGCCAGGTGGGCTGCCCTTCCACTGCCCCAGCTCCCTCCCACCAGTCTGTGTACCATGCACTGCGTCTCCTTCCTTGCTACCCTCTTCCATGGGCCTCTTGTCTACACTTGGCTCTGGAGAGTCTGTTCTGCTAGTCTTCTGCCAGTTTTCTGGGTTATTTATGCAGATGTGGGTGGAATCTAAGTGATCAGCAGGATGAGGTGAGCCCAGCATCCTCCTATGCCGCCATCTTCCCAGGTCTCCTATCCTTACTTTCTTGAGGGTTTTTATCAAGAAAGGATGCTGTATTTTGTCAAATGCTTCCTCTGCATCTATTGAGAGGATCATATGGTTCTTGTTCTTTCTTTTATTGATGTGATGAATCACATTAATTGTTTTGCGGATATTGAACCAGTCCTGCATTCCAGGTATAAATCCCGCTTGGTAGTGGTGAATAATTGTTTTAATGTATTGTTGGATCCGGTTGGCTAATATCTTGTTGAGGATTTTTGCATCCATGTTCATCAGGGAAAATGGTCTATAGTTCTCCTTTTCAGTGGGGTCTCTGGTTTTGGAATCAAGGTAATGCTGGCCTCAGAGAAAGTTTGGAAGTTTTCCTTCCATTTCTATTTTTTGGAACAGCTTCAGGAGAATAGGTGTTAACTCTTCCTTAAATGTTTGGTAGAATTCCCCTGGAAAGCCATCTGGCCCTGGACTCTTGTTTTTTGGGAAATTTTTGATTACTAATTTGATTTCTTTACTGGTTATGGGTCTGTTCAAATTTTCTGTTTCTTCCTGTTTCAGTTTTCATAGTGTATATGTTTCTAGGGAAAAAAAATTGAATAAATGATGCTAGATCCTAGGTGTGTTTGGGTCTGCGTGTTGAAAGTGGCTTGTTCGATTAGAGAAAAAAGGGGGAAAAAAGAAATCATTTGAAAATTTGAAAAAATGAATACACTAAAGTAGACTAAAATGAAATGATAGAAGTAAAATAAAATTTGAAAAAATTTACAAAAAAGTAAAAAATATAGTAGAAAAAATTCTAGAAAAATATTTTTAATTAAAATTGAAAATAAAAATGAAGTTTTTCTCTTTCTGTATTCAAGAAAAATAAAAGAAACAGAAGAGAGAAAAAATAAATAAAAATTAAAATTAAGAAAAGAAAGAAAATTGAATAGATGGACCAGATAACAACTGAAATATGACTGGAATTGCTTTATTTTCCCCTAGAAGTCAAACTATGAAGCGCTTTATAGTCCATAAACTAAGCAGGCGGTGAGACTTGTGTTCTTGAAGAGCAAGGTTGGCCCAGTTGGCTGGGGCTTAGTGTAATGGCTCTGTTCTCCACTAGATGGTGCTGCTAGCCTACTGGGATGCATTGTTGTGGTGCTGGTAGGTGCTTAGTAGCATGCGCTGGAGTAGTGAAAATGGCAACACCCAGCTACCCAGTCTCTAGTATTGGAACTCTATTCTCCCCGATCAGCAATTGTGTACCCGTCCTTCGTCTTCAGCTTCCATCCACTCCCCGCTTCCACATTGTCTGTGACCAAGCCCCAGGCAGCACCTCCCTCCCTAGTTTTGTCTCAGATGCCACTACTTTCCCCGGCCCCCCCACTTCTGAGGCACTGCAGCCTTGACCCATTCTTCCCCTTTGCAGAGGGTCTCACCGAGCAATGGCCAGGTGCCAGCCACACCCAGGAGCGCTTGCAGGACCGTGCTTCTGCTGATACCCAGATACTGCGGCCACGTGCCAGCACACCCCAGAAAAAGTTCGGGAGACAGTGTAGCAGCAGCATTTCACGGATTATGGAAAATCACAACACACATCTGACACCAGGCTTCACCCCCAATAACCTTGTTCCAGCACCAACAAATGTGGCCATTCTCTGGGGTCTGCTGGGCCCAGGTGGCCTCACAGCCTCTATCAAATGTCCTTCCAGCAGTGGAACCACTTCTCCCCATGTGGCCCGAGAACCTCTCACATGCTACTCTGCTCCTGGGGATCCAGCCTTCCTACCAGAGCACCTCCAGTTATTGAGCTGCAGAGTTTCAGACTCTGCACACCCCCTGTTTACAGTCTTAATGGAATTTAAACCCTCTCCTTTCTCCTTTCTCCCTTCTCCCTTTTTAGCTCAGTCCCTGCAGCTGTTTCCCATTTTCCACTTTCTCTCCAGCTGCTTTTGGGGAGGCGTGCTTTTCCTGTATTCTCCCACACCCCACCCCCCGCAGCTGTCTCCATCCTCTCTCCTCATGCAAAAGTGGCTCCCTGCCAGCCGCTGCTTCTCTTTCCTCAAATTCGTCTCTCTGCGCCATGTACCTGCTGAATTATGTGGTTCAGGTTATGCAGATTGCTGTGTTAATCCTCAGACCCGTTTTCTAGGTGGGCAGGATGGTTTAGTGTTGGTCTGGCTGTGAGACACACAAAAAACTTCCATGCTGTTCCACCATCTTGGCTCCTCCCAAGTGTTCCACATATTTTAAATTGTCCCCTGAAGATTACAGAATAGGCCATGACTATCTTATTCATCCCCCATGTTTTCAAGATAAAAAAAACTTGCAGGGTCTTTCTAGGAAATTGAGTACCAGAATACACACTGCTAGACTCCTGCTGTTGTCCAAGTCATTTCTATGACTTTAGTGTAGGCACCAACAATCACCATTTTCATTACTTCTCTTGTTCTGTAATCCTCACACAGTGGAGAAGAATAGCTTGGCCAGCAATAAAAAAATGTATTGTCATATTAAATCAGTAAGGTCTTCAGAAAGACCTAGAAAACTGGTGGATATTATAGAAATTAATAGTCACATCTAGAGAGGTATCAGGATGGTTTAGTTGATTAGGCATCCAACTCTTGATTTGGGCTCAAGTCATGATCTCATGGTTCATGGGTTCAAGTCCCACATCAGGCTCCTCAATGACACTGAAGAGCCTGCTTGGGATTCTCTCTCTCTCTCTCTCTCTGCCCCTCCTGTGCTGGCTCTCACTCTCTCTCTCTGTCTCTCTCTCTCAAAAATAAATAAGTTTTAAAAACAGTTACATCTAGAATTATGATTTATTCATGTAAATTTTATTACCATGATCATGTTTATATGCTTGACAGAAATGCTATTAATAATGAAATTTTGAATTCACATACTGACATTAATTTCCAGTTCCACCCTCCTTTACAGGAAGAGGATATAAGAAGAAATAAATTAGTTCCTTTGTTCCTGTTTCATCCCCAACAGAGAGAGCACTACTTTGCTGAGAGTGGAACCTAGGCCCAGATAACTGGTTATTGTGTCTCCAGAGCATGGAAGAGACAGATACCATAGACAAGACTAGAACTGGGGGATTCTCAGATGACTGTTCAAACTCCTTCACAATCAGTGGGAACCCAAACTCCCAAGGGCAAAAAGGGCTTCCAGGGCACCCCTAGATAACATGCCTTGCCTGCTAGCCCTACTACTGCCACAGAGATGAGGCTCTTAGCTGCAATACCTTGTGCAGAGAGTAATACTGGCCATATCTTAGGATGGTAAGCTTGTGGAGGGGCAAAAGTTAACTCACCCAGTGCAACTCTAACCTTAGCCAGATGAGGGAAGGGTGAGAATATAGCCACAGTATCTCAGGGAAGGGAGTTACTCAAAGCAATTTACCAGGATGTTATTGCTAGGATGTGTTATTTCTGGGGGAAAAAAGATGGTGGGTAGACTTCCCTCTAGGGCTTATGTGAAGCCATGGGTGACTAACATGGCCTTTGCTTACCCTATCCAAGATTCTTCTGCTCTGATGATGCAGTGCTGGGAGACTGCTCTTGCTGTGGCCTTTGATAATGTTTTTTTTGCATTATGTGAGAATAGATCACTTTTTATTTATGGGAACGAAATTTCAGTGCTTCTCAGCCATTGTTATATTGTGACATTACAGAAAATGTCAAATTTTAATTGCTTAAATTCCTACAATTCCTAGATCCTTGAATTTCTGAACGCTTCAAAGATGATAAAGGCTCATTACCTGAGATGCTAGTGTCTCAGTTTCTATAGACTTACAAATCAGGTATGAGCCAGGCCATGTCTTTCAGAATAGAAAGAGCAACTATTTGGAAGGTGCTATTGTCCTCGAATGGGACAAAATGCCCAGGAAAAGCACTAGTACCATAGAAGTGGTTCATTCATTTAATCCTTCATAGACTTTATAATTTTTGTCTTTCTTTTTAGCTTTTTTTGGGGAGTGGGAGTTTGTTTTATTTCATTTTGTTTTTGAAAATACACTGTATACAGGCACTGAGGTCCAGGTCCTATGGTTAAAAAAAACCCACAAAGACCATAATCACAGAGTTTGTAGGTTAGTGAGTAATAGAGTTTGGCGTGATACCTACTGTACCACTTTTAATGCATCTCTATGGAAATATAAATGAAGGTCACAGTTAAAGACTTTCAGAAGGAGAAAAGGTCAGAAAAAAATATATTGTAGGAAGTAACACCCAACACTGGAAATACCTTATATATCAGTAAAAATAGTGGCAGTGACGATCCAGGAAGGGATGGTAGCATGTGTAAATGTCTAAGAATAAAAGAATATGTATGGTATATGTGCTATCTCTCCATCGTTAATCTTATCCTGATTTTTCTCATTTTATCTATCATGATTGATTCATTTTCCTCTTTTTAAAATGTATATATATTGAGCTCTATCATTTTCTTAATATCTGACTTATTTATGCAACATAATATTTGTGAATTGCATTCATATTGCTGACATAACTATAGTTGACTCTTTTCCATTGCTGGATGGTATTCCATTTTATGTATATACCACAAATACATTTATTGCTACTACTCTGGATGGACATTTGAGTCCTTTCTAGCTTTTGACTGCAATAAATAATCTTGCTATGAAGATTATTGTAGATAATTTGTACACACACAAGAATTTCTGGAAACTACTGGGTCGTAGGGTATGTATATGTTCATCTTTAGCATATGCTGCTGAACAGTTTATCTTTCCACTGAAGAAACTGAGTTCCAGCAAGTTTAAATTGTTCATGGCTACATCCAGGAACAATAATAACAAGTACACATATTTTTGCCCATATTTGACTAGAAATTGTATGAGAAGAACAATTGTGGGAAGCAACGTGGTCCCAAATAGGCACAAAGTGAGAGAAATACAAGGGTCTCTCCTCTCAAGGTCATCTCCCAGAAATATCTGATTAAACTTTGAAGAAGGCTATAAGTCATCTTGGTAAGGTAGAAAATCTCTTCCCTGCAGACAGGTAGATCATTCTTTTTCCATCCTGGGTCTAATGTGTAAAGTGATAGCAAGGAAGAAATGCTTATTTTTTAATACTTATTTATTTATCTTAGAGAGAGAGAGGCCAGAGAGAGGGAGAGAAGCCCAAGTAGGCTCTGTGCTGCCAGTGCAGAGCCAGATGCGGGGCTCTATCTCGTGAACCATGAGATCATGACCTGAGCCGATATCAAAACTCAGAGAGAGGCTTAACTGAGTGAGCCACCCAGGTGCCCCGAGAAATGCTCATTCTAAATTTTCTATTATTTTAGTTTACTTATGGTAAATAAACAATTAAATTAATGTCCAGGTTTCCTTCAGAATTGTTCTGCTTTTTCCCTTTCATAATTTTTTTTCACCTTTTAGATATTTTCTGTTACTTTTAATTTCCTCTCTCCTCTTCATGGCTAGCCTTAGTTTAGGTGAAAAAGCTGATATTATGGTGAAGTTTAAGGCTTAGCCCTACCACCAATCTGAGCAGGCAGGCAGACAGGGAGCTGAGAAGGGAGGGGACCAGTCTCCTACTTCCCTCATGTGCTCTCCACTTCATGTAGAAACTCCCCAGCTCAGGGCTTATCATAGACTGAGAAAGTCAACTTTCTTATGCATTCCATTCCCTTACCAACAAAGCAAAGCTACCTTCATCTCCTTTTTCCCCTTTTAATAATTCCTCCATGAACTTCTTTGTGGTATTTCTTAGTCTTTTTGATGTCCTCTGATTTCCTTTCAGAGATAGGACTTGAGTTAGTATAAGGACTACAAATTAATATTAATGATTCAGGTTGGCCAAGGAGACCAAGGGGTGCATCAAAACTCTGTGTAGAAATATTTATTGTCCCATGCATCTGAGAAGAGAAGGGTAGAGGTAATTTAATATATTAAAAGAACAGGAATCATCTTGGACTAAATTGTTTATACTGTCTACGTTATTTTTTTAAATTCCTATGTGTAATTAATGTACTGTGTTATATTAGTTTCAGGTGTACAATATAGTGATTCAACAATTCTATACATTACACAATGCTTTTCATGGTAAGTGTACTCTTAATACCCATCACCTATTTCCCCATACCCCCCACTTACCTCCCTTCTGGTAACCACCAGTTTCTTCTCTATAGTTAAGAGTCTGCTTTTTTTATTGTTTGTTTATTTTTTCTTTGTTTGTATCTTAAATTTCACCTATGAGTGAAATCATAAGGTATTTTCCTTTCTCTGACTAATTTCACTTAGCATTATACCCTCTAGATCCATCCATGTTGTTGCAAATGGCAAGATTTCATTCTTTTTATGGCTGAGTAATATTCCATCATATATACATACCACATCTTTATCTGTTAATCTATCGATGGATACTTGGGTTGCTTCAATAGTTTGGCTATTGTAAATAATGCTGCAATAAACATAGGAGTGCATATATCTTTTTGAATTAGTGTTTTCAAATTCATTGGGTAACACTCAGTAGTGAATTTATTGGATCATAAGGTATATCTAATTCTTTGAGGAACCTCCATACTGTTTTCTATGGTGACTATGCCAGTTTGCATTCCCACCAATAGTGCATGAAGGTTCCTATGTTTCCACATCCTCGTCAACACTTGTTGTTTCTTGTGCTTTTGATTTAAGCCATTCTGACAGGTGTGAGGTGATATATCATTGTGGTTTTAATTTACATTTACTGATAATTAGTGATGTGGATCATCTTTTCATGTGTCTGTTGGCAATCTGTATGTCTTCTTTGCAGAAATGTCTGTTCATGTCTTCTGTCCATTTTTAATAAGATTATTTGGGGGGGGGGTTGGTTTTGAGCTATCCCTCAGTGCTCATCAGCTCCCAGGTAGTGAAGATTAGAGTGCTTGGTGGATTCAGAGTGCATCCTTCCCCATCCCTCATGGCCTTCACCTCCTTGGTTTCTCTTACTGTCTTACTGTGATAACAATATCCTTTCTCACTCCTACTGTCTACACCAGGATATGATCCAACTTTCCTCCTCTGGCTCATAGATCAACAGCCTCTGTGCTTGATTGGTCATCTTGCTTGCCATGGGCCCATATTTCTTTTTAATAGTGCTTTCTTCTATTCTGATTCTCATATCTGAAGTGCCCATTGCCTCCTGAAGGGAGTAACTCAAAGCTTTCACAGCTGTGTGTATGTCACATTCTGATATACTTTATGTTACTTTATGTCCCTCTGCTAGCCCCTTCCATTGAAGGCCATTCCTCCTTCCTCATCCATTTCATCATGGGCAAAGTGTACATCTTCTTTCTATTGTGAATGAACCCAGTCATTCATAGCATCAAGACCGACTGGATCCACTGAGCCATTATCAAGGTATTCTCTCTGAAATGGATGGAAATCCTGTGTGTTCCCAGTAACAAAGTGATTAGTTGTGACAAAATTTCAGGCCTTGTTCAGCTCTAACACCAGGCCCTCACATAAATCTGAGAATCCCCTTTCTCATTTAGTTGTAAGAATTTAGTAAATGCATTCATTTTAATACATTGCCCGGAGACAATCAGAAAATAAAAATCAGTCCTAGAAGAAAAAATAAGTAACTTTATAAAGAAATTTGCAGAAGCAAGAGTAATTTTGGAACATCTCTGGCCCTTTCCTGTTTTATGAATGTGAATAATTGAGATTGTTCTGTACTGCTTGATACCTATTGAAGTGAGAGACTCCTTCCCATGAGAAGCACAAGTGCTAAGCGGCTTTCAAACAAGAATAGTAATCTCTATACATGAAATACACACCCTATGTACTCTGTTTCTCTCTTTCATCCTTCTCTGCCTCCAACTAATGCTTGTACTGGAGTAGAACAGCAGCCAGATGGTACTATTCGTGTCAAAATGGGGCATTTGTCATTTGGAGACACTATACCTTTGGCCAAATAAGTGTCAATAAAGCCATCTTTGGCTTAAATAATTTTGCACAATTCTGCTTAAAAAGAGTGCTCTGCTAACAGAATCATCACCAAATTGCACACCCTGTGCCACTTAATATTATTAGTGTTTCCCATCCACTGTCAGGCCCTTCTTTTGACCTCCTAGACTCTTCACCTTCCTCCCTGCCACACCTTGACACTCCATTCTGATGCTTATGTGGGCATGTGTAGTCCTCTTTCTTGTAGATACTTGCATGACTCTTCGTTCCACTTTGCTTGTATCAAAGATCTATCTAGATCTACAGGAGCTCTGCTCTTCCATGCTCTCTCTGTATGCAAATTCATTAATACTCAGGTCAATAACAAATGTGAAGATTCCTTCAGCAGACCAACAAAGTTGTCAGCAAGGCACACTTTTAACTCCCTTCTGATCCTGAAAGTTTAGAGAATCATCAGTTATGCATTTAGAAGGACAGCTTGTATTCATCTCCATTCTGTGTTTGAATGAAGCCTGCATATTAATTTAATTAATTGATTAATTTACTTGTTTGTTGCAATACTTTCAGAGTCTTCCTAGCTATATTCAGAATGGGAATGTGGGAAAGGACAAGGACCACTTCAAAGTCATTTGATTTCCAGAATCTAGGATCCACATAAGTGGCTATTGACCAGGAAATGAAATCAGGGCGTGTTGCTGATGGTAACACTATACTAATAACTAGAAAGGCAGAGATGTCATCAGAGGCATCAGAGAGAGACGGAGGAGGGAACAGGCCTCCAACCACTTCCTGGGTATGCATGCTGAAGCATCTTGAGGAGAATGGTATTCCATTTGGTGTGAGCCCACAAAACAATTGCAAGACATTAGTGAATATCAAGACATGAAAAGTCCCTTTTCACATTCTCCTTAGTCATATATTTCTCAAAATATTACTTGTTCCTTCCTTCCAATGCAGACTGTGAAAGTCTCAAGGCCAGGAACAGTGAAACTACCTCCCCCACTTTGGGTCCTTCATATGGAGTCTCTGTTATAAGATGATAGAGGGAACCAGGGTAAGAGTGATGAGGAGGGCAAATAACGGGACAGCAAAAGACGAAGGGAAATCTTAGAGGAACAGTGGAAACTTCAGGAAGAAAAACTTCGTGGATTTAGGGCTGTGAGGCTCTGGACAACTGGAGAGAGGGAAGACATTTATAAGGAAGGCTAAATAAAATAAGTGACTTAAATAAAGCATAGGAAAAATCCAAACCCCAAATCAAGCCTCCACTTGATTTCTCTAAGGGAAAGTAAAATAGGCAGCAGGATCTGTTTCCCACATATGTAGCTATTTACGACCTCTCCTGTCTTGGAGGCTAAGATATAGATATATTTTCCCAAGGTCTGAACTAGCCCCTCATTTCTTTATGTTTTAAATGCTTTGCTCTCCCAACCATGTACCCATTCGAGTGAGAGATGCAGAAATAATTTAAATACACCAGTGCAATGAAAATAAATATTCTTTATTAGGCAGGAGCCAGATGTTCAAAGAATTTCATGATTTAGACATGTCCAGGTATTAGGGTCTGGGGACCAAGGGACTTTCCCTGGAAAGCAAGAAAGGGAGCTCAGTGGTATCTGTGGGCCAGGGCACTGGCCACACCAGCCACCACCTTCTGAAAGGCAGCCTGCACCTGGGGGTTGAATTCATGGCCAAAGTGGTGGGCCAGCACACAAACCAGCACGTTGCCCAGGAGCTGTGGGGAAGAGACAAGAGGTATGTACATGGTTAGCAGAGGGATCCAGCTTAGGCTCAGATACCCCAGCCCCATCCACAGATGCAAGTTGTGCACATAGAATATAAGCAGAAACATACTGGATTTCAGATGCTGCTATTGATGTGACTCTAACCATATCAGCCTGATTTTACATTTAGAAATGTTTCTTTCCTTCTGACCTAAACTGGAACTTAAATATCATGGTTATTCTTTCAAACTATGTAAAGAAGCAATCATATTTTACCCTCCTTGCTTTCAAAGGAAGATATAAGGGAAAAAATCATTAGACTAAAAAATTTTAGATGGATTAAGAGAAGTGTTTAAATTAAACACTCAAAAGTTTAATTGAAACAATCAAGGAAAGTCATTACAGAGAACAAAAAGAGGACAAGCAAAGAGGGTGAAATAAAATAGTCCTGAATAGTCCATATTGGTGCAACTAGAATACCTCTTTCCCATTCTAAACAACATCCAGATATCCATACCCTTTACGGACAATATGAGCTTGTTCAGAAGAGGGAAGAGAAGGAGACTACCTCATAGACTCACCCTGAAGTTCTCGGGATCCACGTGCAGCTTGTCACAGTGCAGCTCGCTGAGCTTAGCAAAGGCACCCTTGAGGTCATCGATGTTTTTCAGGCCATCACTGAAGGAGTTCAGCACCTTCTTGCCATGGGCCTTCACCTTACTGTTGCCCATAATGGCATCAGCAGAGGACAGGTCCCCAAAGGACTGAAAGAACCTCTGAGTCCAGGGGTAGACAACCAGCAGCCTGAGGGGTGAAAACAGCACAGAGGGACAGAGGGAGTCAGTGCCTGTCAGAAGCTCCAGGGACTGAGCCTTCTCCACCTGCCCAGCATCCATTCACTCTCCTTAGGCCTGCCTTGCAACCTGGATACCAACCTGCCCAGGGCCTCACCGCCAACTTCATCCACGTTCACCTTGCCCCACAGGCCATTGACCAGACCCTTCTCCTCAGCACTCAGAAACGACATGGTGTCTGTTTGTGTGGTTGCTAGCGAACACAGTTGTGCCAGAAACAAGTGTAAGCTGGTAGCTATCCCTGCTCTTCATTTTATGCCCAGGCCTGATCTTACCCTCCCTGCTCCCGTGAGCAGATTGGCCCAGGCCTAGGTGTGGTCCTGCAGGGGGAGGTCTGAATGATGACAGCCATACCCGTCCTTCAAATGTTCTAAATGTTTCAAAAGCAAATACACACACACACACACACACACACACACACACACACATTTTGTTTGACCTGTAGGCTTTGAGTTTCATTTTACTAAATTTAAACCTCCATTAGCTTTACCATTGCTTTACATTCAGACTGTTTCCAAGACTCTATTTCACACTCCTGATATCAGAGTTCAGGTGTAAGTGTGCAAAGGGAGGTCTGGACATATCTTTTGTAGATATGTCATGAGAAATTCAGAGGCCTTACTAAATAACAATATGGAGTATGTTTATATTTTAAATGTAACGTACCAAATTGTCAAAGCCATAGCTTTGCTATCTTGACTGACAGAAAGTAGCACCTACTTAGACTTCCCCTACCATTACTTGTACTCAGAAATGGTTCCCCTAAGTTCTGTTATATCTTCTTCCTTCAGTCTTCTTTGGCCATGAATGTATGGATCACTCTTTTGTGCTGACAACTGCTAGAGCCACCATCTTCCTGGCTTCCGGACAGGAACTGCTGTTCTATCTTACCATTGCTACTTAGCATGACTGAAGAGGGAAATGGACTTCTCCTTTTCTTACTCATGACTCTGCAGTGACAAGGCTGAAAGTTGTAATAAGACATCAAAAGCTCAGACTTATCAGAGAAAAATAAGAATAAATGTGGCTATGTTCTGAGCCTTGGGCTCAAATCCTGATCAATATTTGAAGATTCTAGAAAGCTTCTAGACCCAGTGCCCTCTTTTCCTTTTAAACTTATTTCTACCCTGTGAAGGGGAACCACAGGATGTCTGCTTTACCTTGATTCCAGCTCCATTGGGCACTAACATACACACATACACATATGCACACATGTGCACACATGTACACACACACACACACACATACACGCACACACACACAGAGTCCCCGAGAGAGAGAGATAATTTTTTAAATTTTATTTTTCTCCAGTATGTCAAGTTTGCACAGTTCTTAATGTTTTGAACCAGGATGGGCCTAGTCTGAGTGTAATGAAGAGTATGACTTCAAGATTCTCTTCATGACTATCCATCCTGAAGAAGATTCTCTTGATTGTCATCCAGAGGTATGTTGTTTTACGTGTTTCAAAAATGACACTGAACCAAAACACTTTTGTACATGCAGTAGTGTTCAATTTTAAATCCCCTTCAGTCATCTAGGCATTTCAACAATCTAATACATATTTTCCTGGGTCAAGAAAGTTATCTTTTACACTTCTCTTCCAGATGCACAATCTCTCAATTACCTCAGTTTAGTATCCTTTCAAAAATTAAATTAAATTAAATTCATAAAATTAAATAAAGCAAAAATACCCTAAGAAGAGCAGAACTCAGAAAAGTTCTGGACATACAGTTTTTAAAAGTCGTAGCCTTATATGAAAAGCATTAAGTCAACCTAGCCATAACTTTGATAAAGTATGTGGTAATTATTACAAGATACTTAATGTTTCAGTTTATAATTGCCACTGGTATTTCCTCCACTGGGCTCAAGCTTTTATTGACATCGCTAAGTTGGCCATGGTGTTGACTAATGAAAAGCAAAGGGGCAATTTTTTCCCAAGTTAAATATGAAACTGTATATCTCCAGGGGCAGAATCTTGACTTCATTCTGGGAACTTTTACAAATATGTAAGGCATTAGTTCATAAGGCCCAATGTCCAGCAAACAAGGAACAGAAAGCAAATCTCTGATCAGTGTTTTACTTCCCTATGTGCTTCCTCATTGCATATTGTAGCATCAATACCAGAGGAACTCTATGCAATGGTCCCTTGCTCAGATTGTTCTCTAGTTCCACAGTTCGAAGATGGGGAATAATCACTTATTCATCCACTGACTATTTCATTTAGTACATATTCACTCACTGCCTATGGAGGAACTTAACAGAGCACAGTAGTCACATAGGACAGTATAAAATGGTCAGACACATTTATACAGCATAGAATGTGAGTGTGATGGATAAGAAGAAATGTTAAAAATAAGTAGAAGGGATGGGTTTGGAAGGATTTCCTTAGGCAATATTGGAAAGTTCATTAAGGCCAGGGTCCAAAGGCCTCACAAGTAATAAACAAGCATTGAATTTTGTCTAAAATGGGAGGGTGGGAGAAGGAATTATTTATGAGGGTGTTTGGGGCAAGTAAAAGAAGGAAGTTATTCCTTAGAGCAGGAGCACTTGAGGAAGTGTGGTATTGAAAGCTGCACTGCAAGCAAGGCATGTAGGCAAAAAAAGAAACAGGACAGTGTCTTGATCATTCATTATGTCTCCAGCTGAGCACAGTATTTTTTTAGTAAATGTTGGAAATAGATCAAAGCATTAGCCTGAAGGCTATGTCTTTTGTGTGAAGCCTTCCACAGAGGCCCTGTAATGCCAGTATTCTCTATGTATTTAAAACTGTCTGGACAATGCAAATGCTCAGGAGGGAGAAGTGTCCTACATTAGTGACTATGCATGGTGCCCCTCCTTTTCTCATTTTCCTTGACCTCTTTGAATAAAACACAAGAGTTTCCTATCTGTAGATCCTAAGGGATTTAGCATACCTCCAGACAAAAATAAAATAAAATAAAATAAAATAAAATAAAATAAAATAAAATAAAAGTGAAATGACTCAGGAAGTTGAATTAAAGTTCTTTATTAGACAGAAGTCATACCCTTGAAGGTGGACATTATTTCATCAAGTTCAGAAGATCGAATTTAGGGAACTAGGTTCTTCCAGTGGTCACCAGAAAATAGGCCATGACCTCAATGGTACTTGTGGGCCAAGGCATTGGCCACACCAGCCACCACCTTCTGAAAGGCAGCCTGCACCTGGGGGTTGAATTCATGGCCAAAGTGGTGGGCCAGCACACACACCAGCACGTTGCCCAGGAGCTGTGGGGAAGATACAGATAGAAAAAATATACATGATTAACAGAGAAATCAAGCTTGGCTTCTGAGAAACTGAGCCAACAATCTTTTTTTTTCCTGCCCATGCTCTAGCCCAAATTGATCTTCAGGTTATCTCCATAGGCAGAAATGAGTAACCATATATGTATGTATACTGTATAGTTTTATTATATATGTTTTATATGATAAGGAACAGATTAATTAGTCTGATGATGGCTGTTTTAGCAACTACTGCTTCCCTACTTCCCTACTTCTGGTCTACCATCCTCAGATATTCACTTTCCTTTCCTTTCCATTGAGTCTTGATTCCATAAAATTCCAATTATTCTTTAATTCTGAACTGATTTTTGGACTCTAGATGACATCTTGAGCCTCTCCCCTTTGAGGAGCCCTTCCAATCCCCATTTGGAGAGATAGAAAGACTATTCCAAGTGTAGAAGTAGAAGATAAGAGCTAGTATGTATAATTTGGGTACTGAGTAGGGAAAAAAGTTAGGGAGAAAAAGAGAGAAGCAAAGGATAAACTATTAAGTAAGAGTTTGATTAAAAAAAAAACAAGAGGGGCGCCTGGGTGGCGCAGTCGGTTAAGCGTCCGACTTCAGCCAGGTCACGATCTCGCGGTCTGTGAGTTCGAGCCCCGCGTCAGGCTCTGGGCTGATGGCTCAGAGCCTGGAGCCTGTTTCCGATTCTGTGTCTCCTTCTCTCTCTGCCCCTCCCCCGTTCATGCTCTGTCTCTCTCTGTCCCAAAAATAAATAAACGTTGAAAAAAAAAAAATTTAAAAAAAAAAAAAAACAAGAATGTGAGAAAGGAAACGACGTGGAATACTGAATGAAAAATATAAAACTACATACATTTTGAAAAGCATTCAATGATGATATATTCTAAAGTAAAAAGGAAGCTGGAGGGTGAACAGGTAGGTAAAGGAACCAGAGTAGAAGACTAGAAAGTGAAAAGAAAAAACAAACGGAAGATATCCTAGACTCACCCTGAAGTTCTCGGGATCCACGTGCAGCTTGTCACAGTGCAGCTCGCTGAGCTTAGCAAAGGCGCCCTTGAGGTCATCGATGTTTTTCAGGCCATCACTGAAGGAGTTCAGCACCTTCTTGCCATGGGCCTTCACCTTACTGTTGCCCATAATGGCATCAGCAGAGGACAGGTCCCCAAAGGACTGAAAGAACCTCTGAGTCCAGGGGTAGACAACCAGCAGCCTGAGGGGTGAAAACAGCACAGCGGGACAGAGGGAGTCAGTGCCTGTCAGAAGCCCCAGGGACTGAGCCTTCTCCACCTGCCCAGCATCCATTCACTCTCCTTAGGCCTGCCTTGCAACCTGGATACCAACCTGCCCAGGGCCTCACCGCCAACTTCATCCACGTTCACCTTGCCCCACAGGCCATTGACCAGACCCTTCTCCTCAGCAGTCAGAAATCCCATGTTGTCTGTTTGTGTGGTTGCTAGCGAACACAGTTGTGTCAGAAGCAAGTGTAAGCTGGTACTATCCCTGCTCTTCCTTTTATGCCCAGGCCTGATCTTACCCTCCCTGCTCCCGTGAGCAGATTGGCCCAGGCCTAGGTGTGGTCCTGCAGGGGGAGGTCTGAATGATGACAGCCATACCCGTCCTTCAAATGTTCTAAATGTTTCAAAAGCAAATACACACACACACACACACACACACACACACACACACACTGGAATATTACTCCGCCATCAGAAAAGAGTAAAATGTTGCCATTTGCAATAATGTGGATGGAACTAGAGTGTATTACACTAAGCAAAACGAATCAGAGAAAGACAGATACTATATGATTTCACTCACATGTGGAATTTAAGAAGCAAAATACATGGAATGGAAGAAAAAATGAAAGAAGATAGAAACAGAGAGGGGGACAAACCACAAGAGACTCTTAACTGTAGAGAACAAACTGAGGGTTGCTGGAGGAGAGGTTGGGGGGATGGGCTAAATGGGTGATGGGCATTAAGGATGGCACTTGTGTTGAACACTGGGTGTTACATGTAAGTGATGAATCGCTGAATTCTACTCTTGAAACCAATACTACGCTATATGTTAACTAAGTTAAATTTGAATAAAATCTTGGAAGAAAAACAAAAACAGAAAACTTTGTAATATATTTGTGAGGTAGGAATTATTATTCCACTTTACAAACAAGGAAATTCATTCTGGGAAATGTTGACTAAACTTTTCGAGGTGATGGGGATGTAATTTGATCTTTTCCTGCTATTCCCAAAGCCCAGGCTTTTTGCTTCTATGCCAGGGGCTTGGGTATTGGAATTTGAAGTGATGGCCACAAAAATGGCTGTGCTCAACTGCCAGCTCCATACAAGAGACTCTCGGCATTTTCTGTTCTGAGAATAGGTTTTCCTCTTTTCATTCACCAGACAGGGAACCTGGCTATCATCCGTGACTTCACTACTCTCTACTGCACTCTCTTCCAAGTCCTGCGGTATCTTTGCCACAATGATACCTTACTTTTTTCCTAGTTTAATTGCCCCTGTGAAGTTCGGTCCTTTGCCCTCATTCTAATCACAGCACATTCCTATGGATAGATCCACGTTAGACCCTGTCTTGTCAGTTCTATATCCATGCATGGATCAGTTTCCCTAAAATTCCCTATGCACTATGTTACTCGTGTGTGCAAGAAATTTCACTGGTACTTTGCTTATAATGATAGTTTCTTTTCTGCTTTTTCCTGGCAGCAGTGTCCCTAATTTTATGCCGCTGTGCTGCTTTCAAGGGACTGATTTCTCCTCTGTCACTTAGACCCTGCATTTGTCATTTTCCCACATTAATGGCCTTTTGTCTCCACCAAAGGAATTGGAAACATGTTCCAGGTCACAGAACTAGCAGGTGAGATACAGATTCAAATCAAAGCAGTTACTTCCTATGCCTTAGAGACAGTTCCTCTATTAATACCACTGAAGACACTAGGGAGAGTTTAGAGCATGGTCCTTGCCTAGGTCTCTGGGTAGTCCCATCTGAACTTTATTACAGCTGATAAAAACATGTTTCTTATATTAAATGGAAGCAAAACATAGCACCAAAGAGCTCTGAGCCTATACAGTCCCCTCTGTGAACCCCAACTCACTACAACATTCTTCTTACATTTCTCTAGAGTATCTCCATTCACTCCCTTTTGCTGAAGACATTATTCAACTCGAGTCTACCTTCCCTTCCTAGAAGTACCTTCGTTTGAAGCTACTTTTTTTAAGTTTATTGATTGATTTTGAGAGAGAGAGGGAGACAGAGAGAGAGAGAGAACAAGTGGGGGAGGGGCAGAGAGGGAAGGAGAGAGAGAGAATCTAAAGCAGGCTCCATGACTTCAGTGTAGAGCCCAATGCAGGACTTGAACACACGAACTGTGAGATCATGACCTGAGCTGAAACCAAGAGTTGGATGCTTAACTGACTGAGCCACCCAGGTGCCCAAAGCCACTCTTATCTTGAAGAATCTTATAAGGCTCTCTTCTCTATCCTCCCCAAACTCCTTATTTCAAATAACCCCGTTCCTTATAGGATTGCTTTCTTTTAGCTGAATCAACATAAGAGATAAAGACAGAGAGAGAAGACAAGGATGTTTCTTATAGAGCACAATGTTTATTTTATTTTTATCATATAGCACTTAAGTAAGGGGGCAGGACACTGCCCATCTGCAGGAGATGGACTCTTGGAACACAGGGCCATCCAGTAGGTGCCAACATGGTTAGATAAGCACCTCAGTGGTACCTGTGGGCCAGAGCATTAGCCACAGCAGTGGTCAGCTTCTGCCAAGCAGCCTGCACCTGTGGAGTAAACTCCTTGCTGAAGTGAGTTGCCAAGACAATCAAAATCATGTTGCCTAGAAGCTGGGGAGAGAGTGGGGATAAAAAGAAAATGGTACCTAGTGAACAGAAAGCCTCAAGCTGGTCACATCCATTATCTTCCTGATAAGAGATTGAGTAACTTTCAGGGTCATGATCCCACAGAAGTTTACCATAATATGCTTGACATCGGCATCAATATGACTCCTAGCCCTGAACTTTCCATTGTGTCTGGCCTTCTCTCATTTGCCCTGCCAGCTTCCACATTAGAATATTGCTATGGATGGCTTCTCTTTTGTAGAGACTCTGTCGTTTTTTTAAGTAGGATTATAGTACTGCAAGTGTAGTCTAAGTCCCCAGATAATATGTATGTTCAAATTGTTTGGTCACTCACATGACAAAGAATCTTCTGCCATGTATACGAGAGCATTCCATCACTGCTAAAGGGGGCAGTGGTCACAATCATCCACTGAAAAGATTGCTGTTATTTTGTCTTGCTTAGTCCAGGTTCTAAACTCAAGAATCATGCAGAAATGTAGTCATCATTTCTAGACAAAATTTCAATTACCAAAGGTAAGGCATTCTTCTTCCTGTAATTGTATGCTCAGGCCAAAACCATTTAACTCAGTTGTGGCCAATGTTCTTCCCTGGTCATAATAATTGTTTCAGAAATATAAGATGGCCAGTGGTCTCCACTGGTCACAATAATTATCCTACTCCATCTTAACTATGACGTTTGGAACAACCTAACTACCAAAATCAAGCTCTTCCTTAAATATTACATCCCAACAATTACCTTCATAGAATCAGACTTAAGTACCTGTGTTTCCTAACGTACCCACAATGCAAATATCTGGGGTGAAGGAACAGAGCACAAGCATGCCTAGAACTCACCTTGAAGTTCTCAGGATCCACATGCATCTTGTCACAATGCAGCTCACTCAGCTCAGCAAAGGTGTCCTTGAGGTCATCCATATGTTTAACAGCATTTCCAAAGGAGGTCAGTACCTTCTTGCCATGGGCCTTGACCTTGGGGTTGCCCATTATGGCAGACTCAGAGGATAAGTTGCCAAAATTGTCAAAGAACCTCTGGGTCCATGGATAAACAACCAGGAGCCTGTGGGATGATCATAGTCACAGACCAGATGGGAAGTCACAGTATGTAAGAAACCTGACCAATTCCCCTTTCAGGAACACTTTCGGCCTTCCTGCCCCCCTCCAGTGCCTACCTTCCCAGGACCTCGCCTCCAACCAACTCCACGTTCACCTTGGCCCACAGGCTAACAACAGCAGCCTTCTCTTCAGCCGTAAAATGCACCATGGTATCTGGGAGCTTACTGGTGATCACTAAGGTGCCAAAAGCAAGTCGGTGCTGCTGCTTCTCCGTGTGGCCTTTTATTCGTCACTTCTAGTTTCCAGGCCCTTGCTTCTCCCAATGAGGTGACACTATTGGTCAAGTGTGGGTTGTCACCACCAGGGTGGGGTTTGGACAAGGGAGGGTCAGCAGGATGGACATTTGTGTCTCTGATAGTGTTGGGTGGCTCTATCAGGGGGATTCTTCTGCCCTTCCCCACCATCCACTATGCATGTCGTATCTCAGTCTTCCCACCCCATCAGCCCTGAGATGACCTGCAGGCTGACCACGAGGCATGACTAGAATTCAGAGGCGTAAGAATTAGAGATCTTCTGCGCATTGTGTCAGGTGTTTACAAGACATCACTCTGTTGTTTTCTTTGGGTATAAAAGAAGCCATAGCTTTTCTTGGTCACCAGTTTTCCTAAAGCTTAAATGAGGCTTATACTTTTATAAGTGAAGAAGAAAAGATCCCAATCCAGCTTCAGTTCAGAAATAGGACAGGTAAAAACTAAGTAATTTGGAGAACTGAGTACTGCCTGATTGTTGGCGAGTTCTATTAAAATATATGTGCATCTCCTTGTCTGAACAATTTTGTTCATTCTGATTATACACACAGTGTCTCTGGCCAATGTGAACTATTCACTCAGTTGTTTCAGAAGATACAGAATTGAGTATTGGAGAAAACCGAGTGTTCCACAGAAAATATTAGACTCTGTGGCCACAGCTAGGGATTAGGGGAGTTGTCTCTGGCATTTATTGTATCTACACTCCTTTGTTGTGGTTAACCATTCCTCATTTCTAATCAGGCAGAGGCAATCCTCACTGACAGTGTTTCACACACTACTATCCTGTAGCCTAATGTGCTTTGGTCTCATGCATCTCAAACAAGCATTTATAGGTCTAGATGGGGCACACTTCCAGGGAGAGAGGAAATGGTTTATATTATATATATATACTTAAATATAATATATATTTATATATATATATTTTATATTATATATGTATTTATATTTATATATATATTTATGTATATATAATAAAATATAAATATATATCATATATATATAATATAAAATATATGTATGTATTTTTTTTCTCTATCTCTATGCAGAGTTTATTGTTCCCATGTTTTAAGCTCCAGGAAGCTGGTTTGTTTGTTTCTCCCGGAGATGACTCTTACAAAAAAATTTTTTTTCTCAATTTAAGAAATAATCTCCATGTGTATTTACAAGGGTACTCTAACATGTAAAGAGTTCAGCCCAATATATTAGTGTTGGATTTCTGCTAGTATAAAAGAAATCCTTTGTCTGTTTGATATAGTGAAGGCTTTTATCAATTTATCTTGGGAAAAAACTTACATTTACACTGTGGATAAGAATTGTTAAGGTGCTGGAAGCTACTTTATCATGACAGACTTGATTATCTGTGAGCTCTCAAGTCCAAGCTGTGCTGATGTGAACACTTTGGTACAGAGATATAAAGAAGAAATGTGTGAATCCATCCCAAAAAGATTTTTTCAAGGGAAGAAGTCAACGGACATAAAAGAAACCCAAGGAAATGTTGACCACAGCCAGGAATCCCACCTACCCTTAGCCATGTGCATGGTCGGAGGGAAAGGCTCAGGGCCCTTGTTCCCTGATGGCCCTGGTGCTTGTTTGGCCCACTGTGTGCACACTGGGACCCCACAGACTTGGGGATATCTGCA
This sequence comes from Lynx canadensis, assembly GCF_007474595.2. Taxonomy (NCBI): domain Eukaryota; kingdom Metazoa; phylum Chordata; class Mammalia; order Carnivora; family Felidae; genus Lynx; species Lynx canadensis. Next base: position 61,838,047 of record NC_044312.2, read on the forward strand.
TCTCTGAATGTTGGCAAATAGCCTCCCACATTTCCAGCAAACCAACAATGATTCTGGTAGTTACCTCTAATTCCTGCTTTTCTCTCACCTTCTTTAGACAATTACTTTGCAAGAATTTTTTACTTCTCCCGTTCATGGCTGTTTCACACTTCCACCTTATTTCCATGCTCACTGTTCCCACTGCTGTCTGGAAGCTTATCGCATCGATGCTAGATCATCATCACAGTCATCTATCAGTTTTCTGGTCATTCATCCATCACGTATTTAAAAAGCACATATTGACCGAGGCCAATAATGCCATGCATTGTTTTAAAAACTGAGAATCTTGGGGATCCTGGGCGGTTCAGTTGGTTAAGCATCTGACTTCAGCTCAGATCATGATCTCACCGGTCTTGAGTTCTGGCCTGCTTGGACTTTTCCCTCTTCCTGCTCATCCCCCTCTCTCAAAAATAAATAAACATTAAAAAAAAAACCTGGAAATCCTGGAAAAAACAAAACAATGTATCTAGTCTCATCCTGCTCACATTCTAGTGGGTAGAGGATACTGACACTAATAATTAAATCAGCAAAGAAGTTCAGATGGTGTTTGTTATATGACGAGGAACAAAATGCATCTGATGACATGGTGGCAAGTGACTAGACAAAAATAATGTAAGGACAGAGGTCTGAAAGGAAGATACATTTGAACTGGGACCTTGATGACAATATGGAGCCAGGCATAAGTAGTTTCCTTGAAGCCAGGAAAGGCAAGTGTGAAACTTAGAGGCTGGACAGAAAAGGAGAAAGAAAGAAAGAAAGAAAGAAAGAAAGAAAGAAAGAAAGAAAGAAAGAAAGAAAGGAAGGAAGGAAGGAAGGAAGGAAGGAAGGAAGGAAGGAAGGAAGGAAGGAAGAAAAGCCTAACACGACAAGCCTAAGGCATGACAAGATCTGAGAGAGAGAGATGTTAAGGGAAGAGTGGGAAGGAGCAAAGTTGGAGTGACGGCCCCAGGCCTCACCATTTGGGCACCTGAGGGTAGAGTGTGGGTATTTTACACTAAGGCGTGGGAAACGAGCAGAGATTTGTAAACCTGGCATCAGCGTGATTGCTAATCTACTCAACACCCACAGCGAGGCTAACTTTCTCACTGTCCTGTCCATCACATTACAGCTTTGTCTATAACTCGAAATTAACTTCTGGTCAGAGGAATACTCCTGTGATCCTCCCCAACTATTCTGTGCAATATCTTTCCTTTCCCTTTTGATCTCTCAGTGCTCATCTGCTTGGCTGAGCTGCCTTCTCAGCTTCTTCTGGTTCATCTCCCCCCACCTAAATCCCCACCTCTCTGAGTAGTTTATAGGGATCTCCCTTCTTTGAAACACTGTAGCAAATCTGCTGGCTCCCGCATGCTCTCTCCTAATGGTATGCAGTCAATTTAATGTCCCCAGCGGCTCTCACCACTTAAGCCACAAAGTTCTTTCCTAAAGTCCAGGGCCGGTTCTTTGGAGGTGATTTCAAAGAGTTATCCCCCTGCTCAGACCTCCAACCCCTCCCATCCCTAATCTATCCTCACAAGAGCTTGTGACAAACCAGCTGCTTTTAGAAAACATGTTCCCCCCTGTTAGCAGAATGGAATTGCAGCCCTTGCCTGGACCTTGACCTTTTGAGAACTGGGTTAATTTTCCCTAGAAGAATCCCCACTGGTACTCTATCTCCATCCTTGGTCTTCACCAGAGTCCTCACTCAGACCCATGTAATCATCTGGTTCAGAGGAGTTCTTGTCCCGTGACACCCATCCTCTCTCATCACAGCCTTCCCCATGCCCCCAGCCACATGTCATTAGCTTTAACTTGAAGAGCCCCTAAGTGTATGTTTTCCCCAAATGTATGTCCCAAGCATATATTCCTTTCATTGCCCTATTGTTTTTTATTTTCTTGCCAAAATCTTTACGGCATACAAATATTGAATGGGGAGATTGCATGCACACACACACACACACTCACAGCGCAACAAATAATTCCTGGGATTCTCACAAGTGTAACAGCACATGGGAAAAGTAGAACTGAAGACAATCAGTAAAGAATTCTTAGCAGAGCACTATTATTACCATTGCTATTATTATTATTATCATTACTACTACTGCTACCACTCCTATTGCTATTGTTTGAAAATAAAGCTCTTCTTTGCTGACTCTACGATACTAAACAGGGGACTCAGTGATCCCAGTTTCCCAGGAGCTGTGGAGGTGGCAAGAGGTAACAGATATGTACAAGGGACAGAGTGTTCCAGGTGGGCCTCCAGGTATCTGGCCAGCCAACCTCCATTTAGAACCACACCAATGTCAATTTCCCACAAAACCTGGGGTCTTGCCCAGTGACTAAACACAAGTGTGTTCTCCTTGCTGGACTAACCCCTGGCCATGATTCCACTTTTTCTTTCTTCTCCCCACGACCAACCTCCTATTTTGTGGGCTGAAAAACAAGGACCCACAGGTTTCTTTCCATACCCACTCCAGGACACATGTTCTTGCCATTTCCCTCCCTCAGAGATGATCTGCCCCACCTTAGGATTTATAGGATTTAAGTTTGAAATGGGTCTCTAGGAGCAATTTTGTACAAGTGTCCAGCCTATATATGAATAACCTTAGCAATGTATTTGTGAACCGTAGGTTCCTTCCTTATATAGAAGCAACATTTGCCAGCGTAGATATTTATCCTTGGCCTTGTTTTTTCTGCCTCCAGGAGAGAAAAAAAGTAAAGTTCAAGTTACCAAGAGTCATTTTTCTTCACCTCTATACAAGTCTCTTCGAAAAACAAAGAATTCAAACAGGTCCCTCTAGATTTCGAGAAGTGCTCCTTAGGCCCTTTGATCTTAGTTCAGTTCTCTCAACTCCAACGTTTCCAAATCTTCCCCTTCTCACAGCCATCCTAGATTGCAGTCAGGTCAGTGCTCAGTTGTCTAAGCTGTCCTAAAGCTAAAAGAGGGTGTGAACATCTCCTAGATTTACCTGAAGTTCTTAGGGTCTACTTGTGACATATCACAGCATTGCTTACTCAAATGGACAAAAGTGGCCTTAAGATCATCCAGGTGCTATGAGGACAATTTATATCTCATTGCAAGTGGGACACAATTATATTAGCAATGATCTCTTTAAGGGGGCAATATTTGAGCTGAGGCCACAATGGCATGAAGTTGCTGCCATGGGAAGATACTAAGAAAGAAAGGTTCTGGAAGTTGGAATAGCAAATGTAAAGCTCTAAGGCAGGAAAACGCACACCCTCCCACACATATGCAATGTACCCGTATATGCAGAGTGACAAATAGTGGGTCAATGGTGTTGATATGGAAATAGCAAAGAAAAGAGTGGTCGGAGATGATAGTAGAGGTAACACATGCTTACAGCTCTTCAGGATTAGCTTCATTAGCTTGAGTAGGAAGCCATTAGAGAATTTTAATCATGATACTGATACCATTTCTAATCTGTTTGTACTCTTGTCTAGATTAATATTGCAAGAATATCTTGTTCCTTCCCAAACTGTTTTGCTCAAGTGGCTTTTATAGACTATTGAGAAATATGAGAGCCCATTCAAATATTAAATACTCTGATGTTGAAGGCATGCGTTTTGTGTGCGTGCGTGTGTGTGTGTGTGTGTGTACGTGTTCACAATCCACGAGGACAGCAAGGAAAAAGGGCTGATGGAGGGAAGATGTGCTCAGAGGAGAAATAAGAAAAACACAGGAAAAGAATAAATCCTGCCATTTTAATTTAGAAAATGGAGCGATGTTTAAAATAGAGAATAAGACAAATGCAGGATTCAAAAGTGTTAGATACTGTAAGTGTTTGCAGAAGGTGCTCTATACATGTGTTTTAAGTGTGTGAGTGACTGCAAGCGAATGGTGCATCAGTGACTCCTGTCTATTCTGCTCTGTTGTTATATAAGACTGTGGGACTCCTGAAAATGCCAAAGAAACTCCAGAGGCTGTTGAATTGGAGCCGCCATGACCTCATGTGCCCCATCCAAGAAGCCTACATTTGGGGAACTCTTTGGGGTGGGTGCTTGCGGGAAAGATTCTGGGGAAGAAGCAGTAGTAAAGATCAGTGAAATGGGAGTAGAAAGGAGATTCAGTCTTTTGAAACTTATTATTTGTTGAGTCAGTTTGAGCTTTCTAGAGACTTCTTCAACACGCTGAGGTTTGAAATGATTGCCATGAGAGCAGTTGTGTTCTTTCCAGCTTCAAAGTAAGAGGCATCTGGGCATATTTTTCCATGTCAATAGAGACAGAGAAAGAGTCCTTCTTTCTTACTCACCAGACAAGAAACTGGCTATCATCTGTGACTTCCTCACTATCTGTCAATCAATTTCCAAGTCTTGCTGAATCTTTGTCCTGCCTGTTTTTTTCCCAATCACTTCGTCATCACACCAAGTTGCTACGGCCAGTCCCAAGTCTATACTTCTTCTCTGATCAGGTATGCACCCACATATGTATCAATTTTATTAAAACTTATTATTCATGTTCCCCTCCTGAACAATAATTTTGACTGTTTCCCTGAACATAAAATAATACTAACTCCCTTCTCTTCATTACCTGGTCTCTCTAAATGCTTTCCAAAATGATTATATCATTCCTTTGTTTTGAAAAAATACCCATCTCCGGGGAGCCTGGGTGGCTCAGTCCGTTAAGATCACGATCTCGTGGTCTCTGACTTCAAGGCCCACAGCAGGCTCTGTGCTGACAGCTCAGAGCCTGGAGCCTGCTTTGGATTCTGTGTCTCCCTCTCTCTGCCCACCTCCCCACCCCCCCACACCCCCCCATACCTCTGTATCTTTCTCTCAAAAGTAAATAAACATTAAAAAGAAAATTAAAAAAAAATACCCATTCCTCAGAGGGACTCTGCTGTTCATGCCCAATTTGATACTTCATCCCCGCCCCCCCCACCTCGCTTCCCTCCTGCACCTATCCCTACTGGCTCCAACCAGTATGCAATTCACATCTCAAGCCCCTCCCTGGCCCCCACCAGCAGCCTGCAATGACTTGAAGATGGTTGATGAGGCTTGGGTTAAAACAGTAAAAAGGAAGAATTGTAAATATCCTCCACATTAAGTGAAGAGTTGCGATAATGTATCATTCTGTTGTTCAGCCAATCTTTACAAGAAGAGGCCACTGCCCTTCTTGGTTTTCAAATCTCTTAAAATTATATTGGGCACACAATTTAATCTTCTTAAAATAGGAATAATGTCTCTATCTAACATCAAAAGGAAGCAGAATAGGAAAAAATATGTAGATTAGGGCAGGATTGGATGTTACTCCAGTGTTTTTTAATCCATTTTATATAGTCTTTTAATCCATTTAAGTATTTTCCTTACTTCCCTAAGTAACAGAATATTCCCTTGGAGTCATCTGCCAGCAGTCTGGAAGATTCCATGCATTTTCCAATTTGTCTCTGAGCACACAGGTGTTCAGGCTGGTTGGGGGAGAAGGGTGCCAGTGTTTGTTCAATGCAGAGAGTAGTTGAAGATTCCGTGGGATGGGCTGCAGATTAAGAGAGTTGTCTCTGGCATGTGCTGGATCTACCCTCGCTTGCTATGTTTAACTTCTCTTTATTTCTAGTAAGCAGAAGCAATCTTCACTGACAGGATGCCACACACTACTGTCCCTGTAACCTATGGTACTTTGGTCTCAAGCATCTCAAGCAAGCATTTATAGGACCAGACAGGACTCACTTTCAGCGGGAAAGGGAATGGTTTGTTTTCTTTTATTTTTTCTCTCAGGGTCTATTACTCCTGCCTGTAGAGTTCTAGGAAACCAGCTTGTTTGTTTCTCCCTAAGATTGCTCCTTAAACGAATAACACTGGAAAATCCACTTCCATGTTACTTACAGGATACTCTAAATTTAAAGAACTCAACCTACTACATGAAAGCTGAATTTCTGCTACTAGAGAATTACTCTTTTCAAACATTCATTCTCTTGTGTTCTGAGACCCTCATTTAATATCTATTTGTTGAATAACTGTCATCATTGCCCTAAGTACTGGAGACTTAAGATAAATGAGGAAGAGAAAAAAACTTTCCTCTTAACATTTATAACGTGGCATGGAAGATATAGAAAATGGATAATTAAACCAATCTACAAAATAATTTCAGTTAATATCATTTGCTATGAAAAAATTAATATCTGGACTTAATGAGGGAGAGCCATGATTACACCAGGCAGGATTAGTCCCTCTGAGGAGGTAGTATTTGAGCCAGATCCAGAATGAAAAGAAGGAATTTGCCATGGGGAAATATTGGGATAAAAGGTCTGAAAGCTGGAATAGGGAATCCAAACCTCTGAGTTAGGTACAACAAACCTTTGGGATGCCGGAGATAAGAATGGGCTGGTGCAGGTGATATGTAAAGGTAAGAAGAAGCAGGAAATGTTGCAGAGGAAGCATTAAACCTAATAACTTAGGACTTGTCTTCAGTGGTAGAGTGTAAAAAGCCATTACGGGATTTTAATCTTGGCAATGACATAACCTCCTAACCTCTGTACTCATAGCCAGATTAATATTCCAAGAATATCTGGTCCATCACAACATTGTTTTGCTCACATGGCTTTTATTGCCTATTGACAACAATTAATCCTTTTTTCATCTATTAAAAATCTGAGTCATCCAGACCTGTGTGCCTATGTGTGCACATGCACGTGTGTGTGTTAATTATGAAGTTGTTATCATGTAAATAGTCCTGGACTGGCAACTTCAAGATCAAAATCTAGACCCTTAAGGGGTAAAGAATGTATCTTCTGCCCACCACTCCATCATCACCATCCTTGACCCCGGGACATGCAGAATCAGCTAAAAGTTGAGGGCAAGAAAGAGAAAATGAGACTGATTAAAAATGCACATTTGTTGTTGACTGAGACACTGACTGACAGACTGGGTAAAAGGCTCAGTACCACTAACAGCTCCTGTTTACTTTGCTGAAGGGCATAAAGAGAGGCTACTGAGGCTCCCAGACCACTGTTGTTGACAACCTGCAACTATGTAATCATTGGTCTCTCATCTGGATCATGGAGACATAAACCCAAATTAGAAGGTAATTCAGAGGACAAATTCTGATCAATGTGCAGGGGCAATGAAATACCTAACTGATATGAGAGTTTGACTCAAGGCCTGGAGGTCTAGACTCCCTAAGTAAAATAACAACGACTCCCTCAAGAGTCATTCAGTTCTTGCCACTCCCACACAGGGGTCCCCAAGGTAGTGCACAGCCTGTTGTTAGATCCCCCAGGGCTGGGAGATTTCAGTCATTCCCTACTACCTCCTTCCTTCTCATCCACCCCAGCCAATCAGACACCGTTTCTTCCTCACTCAACCTCTGCTCCTCCTTCATGTTTTGCAGATCTCACTGCTCTTCTTGGGTTTAGGCCATTATGTCTGTTCTTCTGAATTAGCATCTACATCTAATCTGCAATTTGGAATTCATTTTGTGTTCATTAAGCTGATAACTTCCCCCCACCCCAACTCCTATTCCTTGAGTCATTATAGTTCTAAGGATATTTATTGTTTACTCTTGCCAAAAACATAGTAATAGTTTTTATTTTTATAATCAAAGCCTTGGATTATCTAGTCTTTCCTAATACTCTATTTTACTGTCTCCTCTACTTCCAGAAAGCCTTTTCCTGCAAGAAATTAGCTCAAGCCCTAATTTACTGGTTTTAGACTATGAACCTTTGTTATTATCTCATCTGCTACATGAAGCCTTAGTCATTCTTCTCTCCCCCGAATTCATATAATATCCTAATGCCAGCTTTATTTTAGCATATGTTATGTTTGATTATAAAATAATGCACAGTGATTTCCCACTGTGGCTCCCCACTGAGACCATGCAACCCTTTGGGAAAGAACAGACTTTTGTTGGTTAATGGACATTTTTCTGGAAAACTCCGAGCCATCCCTCAATTCATCCTCTTATGTCCAATTCAGGCTCACATGACATATGATAAGTTAGCTGATTCAAAATATACATTAAAGCAAATTGAAAAAGTAACCCTAGCCGAGACCTTAGATCCATGCAAAGCTTTTAAAGCTGAACCCTGACACGCACCACGAATCTATCTTGATTTCTTCTGAGGCACTTCTTAGCATCTCCTTTATTCCCCTTTACTGTAAGTTTCTGCCACACTCTCCTGTAAATCCCTGTTCACTTAATTAACCCTTTCCCCAACCCAGACAATTTCTTCCCCATCCTACCATACACCCAGACCTTCTAGAATTCTCCCATAATACCCATCTTCCTTTGATGAGTCCCTACACACTTTCCAAATGAGCTCTCATTTCTCCCTATGTCTCACCTCACCCCTCAGCCAATGAGTGAAAGATGCAGAAAACACAGTATTCATTTATGATGACTGAATAGAAAGAACTTTATTAAACAGAAGCTGTGCTGTCAAGGCCAAACGCAAGTCCCCATATGCAGAAGGAGGGCCCTGGGGACACAAAAGAGCACTGTTGAACTGGAAGGAAGACTCAGTGGTACTTGTGGGCCAGAGCAGTGGCAACACCAGCCACCAGCTTCTGCCACATGGCCTGCATATCTGGGGTGAATTCCTTTCCAAAATGAGAAGCCAGAATGATCACCAGTACGTTGCCCAGGAGCTTTTAGGTGAAAGACAAAATGAAAAAGAGGCACATTGAGTACAATTTTTCGAAAAGAATTGCAGAAAAAGTGGTTCAATACCTACAGTCCCTGCCAACTCCATACCTTAAACTACTTCAAGGGTCTTGTCTGCACGAAATCAGATAAGCTAGTCCCTAAATTCAATTTAATGTGTATGAGCTCTCCATTCAACACCCTACACACCTCTATCTTCATCCTCTTGCATCTCACCATTTTTATTTGCATCTCTCCCTCCCTCCTATCTACAAGTTGTCTAATTCCTGTAACAACAGGATTTTAGGGTGGCATGGGTTCTCACAGTGAGTTTATTTAAAGTCTCCAATCAGGACAGGGACAAGTCTCCACTTGGTAACAATACTGACAGGTAATAGGATATATTTTAGAGAAGTTGTTGTATTTTCCTTGTGACAATCTGTCCAAAACTCCCCCCACCCCAAATCTCTCCCCACGCTTCAGTCATCAGAAACCATGTAAAATAAGACATTCTTCCTTCGTTGAGACAGAACTTTATCAAATGCCAAATTCCATTCCTCCTTGAACAAGTCTTCTTTTCTCTGATGTCGTTTCAGTTCTGACAAAAGTTCTTGAGAAATTTTAAGCAAACCCTGGCTGCTAGTAGGCCTTTACTGTCACTAGTCCTGAATCAAGGTAGTCCTGGTCATGCCCTTTGGCGGTCTGTCCTTCTAACACCAAGTTTGACCCATTATTTCTGAAATTCTTGTTAGTCTATCTCAAAGTAGAAAGTATAAAAAGAGCACATTAACATTTCCTGAACTCACCCTGAAGTTCTCGGGATCCACATGCAGCTTGTCACAGTGCAGCTCACTAAGCTTAGCGAAGGCGCCCTTGAGGTTGTCCATGTTCTTAATAGCATCACCAAAGGAGGTCAGCACCTTCTTGCCATGGGCCTTGACCTTGGGGTTACCCATTATGGCAGAAGTAGAGGACAGGTTGCCGAAGTTGTCAAAGAATCTCTGGGTCCAGGGGTAAACAACCAGGAGCCTATGTGACAGGACCATAGCAGGTGGAAAATCAGAGACTTTCAAAGCTCTTGAGGAATTTCCCAGGCAAGTGGCCAGGCTCATATTCACCATCATTTCCCACGCATTGAAACCCAGTGCCTACCTGCCCAGGGCCTCGCCTCCAGCCTCTTCCACATTCACTTTGCCCCACAGGCTAGTGATGGCAGCCTTCTCCTCAGCTGTAAAATGCACCATGATGTCAGATCTGGGAACTTACAGGCGATCAGAGAGAGAAGTGGATATGTGCTGCTGTTGGAAAGGGTCACCTTTTATTCTTTACTGCTGACCTTCTAGCCCCTTGTTCCTCCTAGTTCTTTGAAATCATTGGTCAAGGCTGAGCTGTGTCCCTCAGGGGTGGAGTCAGATCAGGAAAGGGTCAGCAGTGAAGAATGCACACTGAACTTGTGATAATGTGTGTTGGTTCCTGAGGCATTGGTTCCTCCTCTGTCCTCAACACAATTTTCCATTTCCTTTTCACCCTCTTCTCTCTCCATGTGATCCTCCAAAATGACATCCACCTCTCCCTTTCTTCTTCTTCAAGAAAGACATGTAGAGAGGAGCTAAGCCCAAGATAGGGAAATGATTCTATCCAGACAGTTTTAGTATTTGGGTTAAAGATGGTGACAGGGACAAGAACAGAGTGAAGAAAAAAATACAACTGTTGACACAGAATCTCAGCCAGTTTTAACTCAGGTGAGGAGTGGATTATAACAAAGCCTCTGGTTCTTAGTTTTCTAAAGCTGACAAAACATACACATGGTTACTTCATGAAGCTGAATGGAGTAACAAGGGATCCACAATATGACTAAGACTTCAATCCCAAAGTACAATACCCAAGGGTAATTTCATAGAAAGAATAGACAGAATGAACTTACATCCTGTGCTTCCCGGGAACCCTCTCTCTGTCCTTTTCTCTGTGACTTCAGGGGAAACTGGCTATTTTGAGGAGATTTCCCTGAACTCTCGTTTTCATTTTCTGCCCTACTTACACTTCTTTAATTGGCGAGACAGATAAGGAGTCTGCAATGATTTAAAACCAGGGCTTGTGATCAAACTGACGAATGAATAGATTAATCAGGCTAGGATTTGGCGTAGGTTTAATGTTTGCTGCGGCCATAGGTGCCAGAGGCTTCAGATGCCTCTAGTGTCCTTTTGTTTGCCTGTTTGTTTGTTTGCTGATGCCACTCTTATCTTTGGGCTTCCCTAAACTCTCATCATGAAACAGAGTGTGCACCTTGCAACTTCTTCGGCTGCAATCCACGGTTGTTATTCTGGAGTCCTGTTGATAGGGTGGTAAAGAATGTTGGAGAAGAAGCATTCTCTAATTGCATAATCCAGTTTCAATCTTTAATGCACCAGTGTGCCTGGGCTGTGATTTTTACTGCTTTCCCCTCTGAAAAAAAGTCAGGAAAACCTCCCTGGACTAGACTATATGGCTTAGGATGACAAGATTCTAGGTCAAGAGAGAAGATATTTTATCACTAAAGGAGAAGACCAGTGAATGGACAAGAAAGAGCTACTCAGTGAAGAATAGCCCTGGGTGAATAAGAAATTCATTATCAATAGAGATAGGGCTCTAGGTTCCCAAGGCAAATTTTTTACAGATCCAGTGTGAGGACAGTGACCCTTTCCTTAGACCTTGGGTATGAGGATTATACATTGCAATAGCCCAGGGAATAAGAACTAGGCCTCTTAATACCAAGAGTTTGGGAAACATGCCTTTCTCTGAAGCAGACAGTATGAGTACGTTCACCCTCCTCCTGATTCAGTGTAGACACCAGTCTTTTCTTAAATTCAGAGTATGGGATTGATCTTCACCCTCCTGCCTCGTGCTCACTGCAGGACCCATATCTCATCCTCTATGAGGGCCTTTGGGAAAGATCTGGCTTGCCTCCAGGGATCTGGCCCACCTGTGCTCTCTTACTACTAACAGCTGTGGGGAAAGGTTTCAGGAAAGATGACAGGATTGAAAGAGGGGATATCTGTAGTTCAGTGCAAGGCTTATAAATTCTGATTCTGGAGTCAGGTAGGCTGAATGTAGTCTCATTACTGCTTGGGTGTTGGTTGATTCAAACTAAATTATCTCAGCTGCTCATTTTGAAGCACTTTACTCATTTCTTCTATGAAACATCATGATTATTATCTCCCTTTCCTGGAAAAAAAAAAGTATAGAGATAAGTGATATTATTATCCAGATAGATCAGAAAGATTATATCATCAAAAAGCAAACAATAAGAATATTTATTTATTACATATAAAATTAAAGTCAATAAAGTAAAATAAAAATGTTATGTCTTAAGGTATTTAAGTTTAAAGGATTTTTAAAAAGAAATTCCAAAATTTGACCAACATTAATTCCTGCCTCTTATGTGTTCCGTAGCACTTGTGTTTTTAGAAGCTCTGTGCAGGATTTTAAGAAATTTAAGATGCCTCTTTTCAGGAAGGAAAAGTAAAATATTTTCTTAAATCTTGGTAATTAATTTATCACATGTATAAATCCTATGAGTCAAATATTATATGTGTAGGTGCTATTAATGTGAATTGTATAGATTACGCTGTTGGTAGGTAAACTAGGTCTTTGGCCCCACTGCATGTTTTTTTCATAGTATTATCTGAGAAAAATTACTTCAAACGTTATCTTTCACCACAAATATTTTTTTTATTTTTAATTTTAGAAGTGGAGAATCATAGTCAGGGTTTATAAACCACTGAAGGCACAAAAAGCTATGTGCAATTCTTTTTTAAAATGTTTATTTATTTATTTTGAAAAAGAGAGAGAGTGTGTGAGCAGGGGACGGGCAGAGACAGAAGGAGAGAGAATCCCAAGCAGGCTCTGCACTGTTAGCATAAAGCCAGAAGTGGGGCTTGAGCCCATGAACCATGAGATCATGATCTGAGCTGAAACCAAGAGGTAGATGCTTAGCCAACTGAGCCACCCAGGCCCCCTGTGTAGGACTCTTTATTAGAGAAGTTATCAGTTAGTCTGCTTCCATTAGGCATCTGAATTTATATTCTCGTAACATAAGTAGACGGTTTCCATCAAAGGCTCTAGGAGGTGTTGCATCAGCCTAGAACACACTGGTTACCATGAGTAGCAGCAGATTCTTGTGGCTGCCATGAAGGATGCCAGTGAACAGTTTTTGGTCACTGAAAGAATGAGAGAAAAGACCACACTGACATCAGGCAACACTGCTGGTTTCTAAGTCCCTTGCCTCCTTGGCACCTCTCTCACAAAGCCTGTGGGTGAGTCACCCAGAGCTGGGTTGCATTTTCAGAGTGATTTCTCCCCGTTGGCAGCTTACAACATGGACTGATGAGGGAGCATAAGGCCGCAACCAATCCCCCTCCCACCCCCACCAGGTGGGATATGTGTGGTATTCCTCAGGTACTTCTGGCTGCCCAAGAACAAAGGAAAGGGGGAAAACAAATGGTTTGCAGATAGAGATCATAGTCCTGCAGGACCTAAGTCTCCATCATCTCTCCATAGCGATGTGGAAAACAAAGGCAGGACATGGCAGATAGAACTAAATTTCCTTATAACCTGCAGCCCATTGACAAATACTTGAGACAGGCTGAGTAAAATGTCTCCTCAGGAACTTCTTACTGTCTTAATGTTAATGCTTTGCTAGAGAGAAAAACAACCCTAGCTTGACAATAGCCAGGCCTCCAGTATCCTGTGAGTCTTCTTTAGCATATGAAAATCTCACTGGAAACTTCCCCTGAACTTTACTTCCCCTGACCCCATAGTATATAACCAGTCTCTCCTCTTGGTCCCAGGGCACCTCTTCCTGCCATGGGTCCTGTCCCTGTGCTTCAATAAAATCATCTTTTTGCACCAAAGATGTCTTCAAGAATTCTTTCTTAGTCATTGGCTCTGGACCCCATGAACCCCACTATTACCCACTATTACAAAACCTCATCACAGACATCGGTGGCTTGACTGGCCTCTGGGATCACTGTGCCTCGGGCATAGCCAGAGATATGTGTGGATGTTAAATAAGCAAGAGGAAGAGGAAATGGAAACCAGAACCAGCCAGTTACTGCACACTTTTCTACATGATGGACCTTGAAGGTTAAAGCTGGAATCTGACAGTTTAGATAAGTCATAAATTTTCCATTTCCTCTGAAATATAGCTTTATTTTCCTGCTTTCCTTGATGCTTTCGACCTTGAGTAAAGTTCCTTCATTTATTTTCGTGATTTATTTTCAAAAGCAGGAAATCCCTGTTCTTTTTCTTGTTTATCACAAATAATATTGCCTAATGGATTCTATGAACTAAGAAAAACAAAGAAAAAAATACTCTGAAGGAATAACACTCTGATTAGAACCAGTGTTTTCTAATCTTTTTTCCCTTCAGTTTATTGCACCACATGGGTTATTGGTTCATAGTCCAAGGCTCTGACCCAAGACCTAAGTCAAGTAGTGGTTTATAAACTTTCTCAAGTATAGTACCTCTGTATAGCATGCATAGACCCAGTATTTAGGTTCTACCTAGGGTTGATTCAAATGTGGCTCTTCTAGGTATAAGGCTTAGTATCTTATATACAGAAGTGATGGAAAAGATCCAGTACTATGGTAAGATTCCATGTCTGCTGCTAGAAGATTGGGAAGTTCCTGACTTGGTGACTTTTGAATTCTAAAAAACAGTTAATGATTGTTTAAGTTAGACATGCTATCTTCAGTACTTTGGATATTCAGTATTAAAGCTGCAGCATAGCATGTTTCCTGAACAAAAAAATTTACATCTCTCTGGAAGAGGATACATTTAGGGTTTGATAAGTAAGCAGGGCTTAAATGGAAGCAGTAATGGTTATGGTTAGACCCCATCTATTAACAAGATCATCTACCATGCAGAATTAGGAGAAACTTGGGCACTTTCCTTTCTTTTGTAGACCTAGTGGGACAGTTAGTGATTGCTCCTCTCCTGAACCCCTTGTAGCCCTTGCTAACTCTCGCTTCAGAAGAGTTCTTTCTGAAACCAAATTCCTACAGCCTGTATCTTACTGAGTTTGAGGTACCTGTGAGGGAAAAGAATGTATTTTTAGATTCCTAGACCAACAAGCTAATGTAGCTCTCCTCTTTACTCCAGCCTCATTCAGGCCCTAATGTCACCAATCTTTTCCTGTCTTTGTTTGATTGATTGATTTTGTTTTTATTTTGTTTCTCTTCCTCTCCTCTTTCTTCCCCTTCCTTCTCCTTCTCCTTCTTCTTATTCCTTAGGTTTGTTAATGTATTTGTTTTCTGGGATTGTAGGAGGGCTTTTATTTCATTTTGTTTTATTTTTAATCAACAGAGACAGATCCAGTGTTTTTCTCCTTCTAGGGACTTGGGCTGGTGATAGCTGGGTGGGGTCAGAAACTGTGGGCATAGATAAGAGCTCAGGACCACACAGAGCTGTGGCAAGGGAGGGAAGTAACTAAAGACAGTGAGAGCCAGAGTGCTTCTTTTCCTGCCTTCAAAGACCCCATCCTTGGTTCCTACACAAGTTGATAAATGCAAAAAAATGTGGGCTAGGGTTTGAAGGTCCTGCATGGTTAACTGCTCAGAAATGCCTGATAAATATGTTCTGTGTAATGTGTGTGTGTGTGTGTGTGTGTGTGTGTGTGTGTGTGTGTAATTACAAATATGTGAGTATTGTCAGAATACAAAGGCTGCAGGGACTAAGTAATGCACAAGGCCTAGGTAACCAGGGGAATAAACTGCATTCTCTAAATTTAACTGAGATTAACAAATAAATTTAATGACAAAAAGAGAGACTCAAAGCCACCTTAAAAAGACAGAATGACTCCCAGACCAGAAGCTCTTACCTATAATCTTATGAGATATTCTGATGTATAAAGAAAAAAGATGCTAATCATTACAGAATTGACCACTAAGGGAAGTATAGAAAACAGGAAGACCTTTTTTGTTGGCTTAGACTCTAGAGATGTTCTGAACATGTCTAGAATGTTCATAACATTTATGTCCAGGCCATGGATATCCTTGCCATGACAATGGGTGAAGAAGGCATTCTGACCCCACTGGCAACAGGATTACTTGGCATGACTGCCCCCAACTACCTGCCTTGGCATCATTTATTTCTTTTCCGTTTGCCTGATTGATATAAGGAAAGGATTTATCGTTCACAGAGACATGAGTGTTCCAGTTACCAATCTCAACATAGATTAGTAAGTACCCTGGTTTCTATTTCGGCCTACGTGCCTTTTATTTTGGCCAGAATCAGCCTTCAAGAGCCTATGTCAACCTACATATTCTGCAACTCAAGAATCTGACCGAGGTCTTGCCTGCTGGGGTCTGACTAGCTCACGCTGGCCTTCCTACTGCCAGCATTACTCTGCCGATTGCTTTGTACGTGTGCAGCAGTGGGTGTATATGCATATTCTTTGCACTTCTAGTTGTGTGTGTGTTTGGCTATTCATTCATTCAACACTGCAGAAGTGCTAAGGGTACAGAAGTGAGAAAAGCAAAGTCCCTGTTTTCATGAAATGGAAAGCAGGGAGGAGTTAGGTGAAAGTAACTAAACTAGTAAAATACAGGGAATATGCCAGTGATGGTAAGTGCATGGAGGAAGAGAACCCCAAAATGAAGGGCAGACTGTGATGGGGACAAGTGTGGAATGATATTGCTACTTTAAATAGTGTGGTAGGAATTTTCTCATATGAGGGGACACTTGAGAGGATACCAATAGATGATGAGGAAGCAGTTCATACGGAACCATCATTAAATGTTTAAGGCACAAGGAATTGCCCACATGAAGATTTCTTTCTTTTTTATTTTTATGTTTATTTATTTTGAGGAGAGACAAAGCATGAGCGGGGAAGGGGCAGAGAGAGGGAGACACAGAATCTGAAGCAGGCTCCAGGCTATAAGCTGTCTGCACAGAGCCCGATGCGGGGCTTGAACCCACACACTGTGAGATCATGACCAGAGCTGAAGTCGGATGCTTAACCAACTGAGCTAACCAGGTGCCCCAGGCCATATGAAGATTTCTTAAGTTAGTAGATGCTTAGAATTTTCAGGGAATGACAATAAGGTCAATGCAGGAACAGATTAAGTGAGGGAGAGAGTAGAAGGTGTGGTCATAGGCTGATCTATAAAATTTGGAACAATAACAATATCTCTATCATAGAGTTGTAAGAAAAAACATATATATATATACACACACATATATATATATGTGTATATATGTGTGTGTGTGTATATATATATATATATATATATATATATAGGACTCTCCTGGGTGGCTCAGTGGGTTGAGCACCCAACTCTTGGTTTCAGCTCAGGTCATGATCTCACGGTTCGTGAGTTCAAGCCCCACACTGGGCTCTGTGCTGACAGCTCAGAGCCTGGAGCCTCCTTCTGGTTCTGTGTCTTCCTCTCTCTCTCTCTGCCCCTCCCCTGCTCACACTCCATCTCTCTCCCTCAAAAATAAACATCAAAAGAATTTTTAATGAAAAAAATGTATATCTAAAACATACAGATTTGTACACATATACATATGTTTATGAATAATGCATACATTATAATTATATCTGCACATACACATAGCTATATGTGTATACTTGTTCCTCCTTATTGACAAGGTATGTGTTCCAAGCTGCATAGTGGATGCCTGAAACTGCAGAGAGTACTGACCCCTATATCTACTATGTTTTTTCCTATACATACATACTTATGATAAAGTTTATAAATTAGGCACATTGAGAGATTAACTCTATTTTAACAATAATAATATGGAATGTTTATAATACTGTACTGTAATAAAATTATGTGACCTCCAAAGGATATGAGGTTTCTTTTTGGTATGAGTAAATGTTCTAAAATTGATTGTAGGGATAACTGCACAATTGCAGGTATACTAAAATCATAAAAATGTACACTTTAAATGAATCTGTAGGTGATTATATCCCAATAAAGTTGATGTACTTAAAAAGTTTTCAGACCGATAAACTTAGACACTTTCTCGAAGGCAGTAGGAAGATTTTGACTGGCCCTCACCACCCCAAAGGGATATTGCAGGATGGTGTTTGAGGAAGAGAATTCTGGGGGATGTTGGTAGGGACAAACAGTGTGGGCAGAAATAATGATCAGGAGACAATGGCTGCAGTTCCATAGCCTGTGAACCAGCTCAGAGGCCTGGGGCTGGAGAGCTGGCCTAGAGAAGGAGGAACCCATTTCAGAGGCACAACGGAAGTGTCACATTGAAAGTGTAGGCAAATTGCTCACCCGATGGGCCAGGTCCAAACACCAAAAAAACATTTCCTAAAACAGGGAAGAATCAAGAACGATTACACATGTTTGCCCACCACCCCCTCTTTGGGGGGTCTTCCCTTTTCCAGGCCCCTAAAAAGTGAGTGACCTCTTCTTCTTCCACTTACTATGGTTCCAAGTTTGTGTCCTAAATAAATTTCACCTCTGCAACATGCTGTAAATCGCAGTCCTCTGACAATTCTGGAGATCTTTAATAAAATCTCCTAGGGGATTGTATAGAACTTTGATCAGAGCCTTTAAGTAAAAATCCAGCTGTTCTGGGCTGCACTGAGACAGACAACATGGTCAAGATGAAAGAAGGGTCAAAAGTGAACAGAATTTGACCCAGTGGTTCGGCTGCAAGCACTGATCTCTGCCAAAAGAGGCAGGCAAGTAAAAACGTATGGGCACTGGTTAAAGGGGCGGGCAGAGTTCTAGGAAAGTTCCTGCATCTCTTTCCTTTGCTAAGAAAATGAATGAGGACTGTATTTCCTCAGACTGCGATGCAGCTTCTGCCACAACTGGCCAAAGCTTACCTTTTATTTATTTATATATATTTTAATGTTTATTTATTTGTTTTGAGATGGGAGAGGCAGGGAGAGGGAGAGAGAGAATCCCAAGGAGGCTCTGCGCTGTCAGCACAGAGTCCGATGCAGGGCTCAGTCACGATTCTGAGAACAGGACCTGAGCCAAAATCGGAATTTCGAGGCTTAACCAACTGAGCCACCCAGGCGCCCCAAAAGCTTACTTTTAGACAGCAGCCTTCAGAGTCTCTCTCTAATAATATGCCTTCTGCACAGCTCATTTGTTTAACAAATATTTGTTGATCACCTATTCTGAACCACTGTTCAAGGGTGTGGGGATACACAGATAAACATAGAGAACAGAAACAAATACAAAAATGCTGCCAATCCTTTTTTACCAAAAGGAACCAAAAGGGAAGGAAGGGGAGAAATGTCACCAGTTCCTTGGGAAATATGGAATTCATTTATTCTTAGACAGATAAATTTTAGGATCTGGGTTATGTACAGGTTGAGTAATTTCTTTGTAAATTTTAGAGTCTAAAGTCCACACGGGTTGAGTGATTTCTGTGAGAAAGACCAGCTTTGCCTGACTCAGAATCATCAGTGTTGAGGAACTCCTCATCTCTGAATCTTGAATTTCCATGAGCTCTGAACTTTCTGCCCACGACTGAATTCTAGCTGGCATCCCAAGCGCCTGTATTCTCATCCGATTTTCCACCAGACTATAGCAGACCATGCTGGGCCTTGATGAAACAGGCACTCACTCCTTCTCCTGGTACTGGCTCAGAACCCCGTCATTTCAAACAACTACTATAGCAATGACCTGCTAACCTCAGCTTCTTGTTGTCCCAGTTCTTCACTCATGTATTTATCCCTTTGGTCAATAAATATTGACAGAATGATTTTCTTCCATGTCAATTTCCCCATCACAACACTTGTTATTTTGCAGGAAAAATCAACTGTTTATCTGAATGACTAGATACCACCAGAACATATGAATTCCTTGAGCCCAGTGACATTGCCCCATCTACATTTATTCACATTAATAAACTAGAGTCTAACACAGAGCTTATTATAGAGCAGTACTCTGGATATGTTTGCTGAATGAATAAATGACTGACTCTTGTCCAACTCTCTTGTCTCAAACCCGAATTATTTCATTTCCACAGATATGATCTTATTCTTCGGCTTCGAATCTCTAATCCTCGTGTCCTCACTCTTCACCTGTAGGGTAATACTGAAGTACCTTGGCATGGAATGAAAATGTCTTCTCAGGTTGGCTTCTCATCAATCTGTAGACTCTTTCGTTCTGATTCTATTCCCATGATTCACTTGATTCCCATAAGGGGATACACAGAATTTCTGGCCTTGTGCTATTTCTCTCTGCATCTCTATCTCCTACTGTATTGCCTGCCACAGACCCATGATGAGAGCAAAAATGTTAGCAATAATAATAACAGTGGTCATTTCTTCAGTATGTGATCTCTTTCAGGCACTTCTTAGGAGTTTATATGTGACATCCCATAGCCATCAAAACAAACAGATGATTAATTACTACTCACATGTTATATATGATAAAGATGGTAAGTGAATCTTTAACTTTCCCAAGAAGAACACAAACCAAAAATGTCTGACTCCTAAACTCTTTGCTCTCAACTACTGAGCCTCCTTACTCATACTATGAGGAATGAGTGATTCTCTGATTCTTCAATTAACTTTCAAGTTTCATCCAATACCACTCTTTAAAGCATGTCTTTCAACTCAAATTATACTAGTCTCTCCATGCCCCAATTTTTTTCTATGTCACTTTTTTTTTTTAGGTAATTTTTATTTAAATGGTTCGTATTTCAGTCCTTCTCTTGGTTATTACACACATAACTCACTCCCTGTATTCCACGGTCTTTGTAAACATTCTTTAGTTAGATCTCCTTTCTTTTTTTTTTAAAGTTTATTTATTTATTTTGAGAGACAGCACAATAAGGGGAAGGGCAAAGAGAGAGGAGAGAGAGGATCCCAAGCAGTCTCCATGCTATAATAGTGTGGAACCTGACATGAGGCTTGAACCCATGAACTGTGAGATTGTGACCTGACCCAAAATCAAGAGCTGGACACTTAACTGACTGAGCCACCCAGGTACCCCAGGTAGATTTCCTTTCTTAATGTCTGCACTTACATTAGACAGGTTTCATGTAGCTTGTCTATTCCTGTACTTAATCAAGAAAGAAGTCTTGACATCACTAAATCTTCTCTCTGTGCTCCTATCAGAGCCAACTAGACTGACAAAGGGTCACTCATTCACCAACACCGAACAGAAGCTATGCCAAGTATGTACCAGGGCCAGTAATGGACCCTGGACATCCAAAACCAACATAGCTCAAGACCTCAAGAAGCTCAATGTCATAAATGAACCAAATGTTCATCTGAAAATTCTTCATGAGTCAGTTGAACTAATCTGTCTCTCATTTAAAATTTTTTCCCAATTGTGTAATTCCTCAAGTCATTTCACATTTCTGAAACATCGTTTTGCCTCCACTTACTTCTACAGGAACCCACTTCAACATCGTTCTTCTGGATACCTTGTCTGGTCCTTTAACCTCCTGCTTTTTCTCTCCACAGGCACTGTCTCAGGGTTTTTATCCCTCTGTAACCCTTGACAGTTACTGGCCCATGGGAGCTCTTTTGGCTTTTTTCAAGGAATATTTCTTCCCTATTGGGCTTGGAGTTGTCTGTATTTTCCCAGGCACAAAGACTGGCCTGAGAGGTGTCCATAAATTGAGGGCTCCTAAGGGGTATTCCCAGTTGGATCAGACCCAGCACATAACCATGTGCCCTTTAAGAGTACAGGCTCTTTGCCACCTGGATGTCTGGAGGTGCCCTAAGATGGTGAGTAATGATTTCCTTTTCCTCTGTTTCATGCCTTCCTCTTTCATACCCACACAGCAACCCATGTCTACAGGACTTTGCAAAGTAGGTGTTCAGTATGAGGGACCCTAGAAAGGTGAGAGCTGGAAAAATCCTCACCAGCCAGCCCTGCCACATCTTAATTACAGGAGGAAACTAAGATGCTGCCCTGGATCATATGACGGTGAGAAAGAATTGACAAGCCCACTAGCAAAGGTGCGATACTTCAGATTACTCTGATAGCATTAGATTAATGACTATACATTTGATTGTCAATGATTATATATTTGATGAACTAAAAATCCATATGCATGTACTAATAAGGATTTTTTTATACTTCTAGGTATGAGGGACAATCTGCAAGATTAATATTTGATGAGCAATGATTGCTCATTCTATGGCATCTATTGAGACAACCAGAAATGATCTTTTAAATCAGAAGGGAATATATTCTGGAACATGTCACATTCTTCCTCATCCATCCTTTTCCCTTCATGATGCTGGTTAGGGTGGAGTTACAGTCACCCAGTCAACTTCTCCTTTTCTTGCCATCTGTCCTGTAAGTCTCCTGCTGGGGACCCAGATAGCAGTCATCACTCAAGGCTGAAAACATCTGTCTACACACCCTAAGCCTCAGTGTGACTCAGCATGATTCAGCATGGCTGTCCTGGGGCCAGATCCTGTTCTAGAAGACTGTGCAGACCAAGAAGATAGGGACCAGAGCATTGACTCAGACTGGGGCCCTAGCAGAAATGTCTATGCTTGCACTATAGGAAGGCAGCAGTGGAGGCTTAGACAAAAAATGGAATATGAATTAATGGAGAATTGAAGCTTATTCAATCAGAGACAAGGAGGCTGAAGGGGATAGAGAAGGCTAGGCTTAGAGAAAGTACGGCCATCCAGTAAATGATTTGGGAGTGCCTATTATGTGCCAGACACTAATTTCAGTCCTTGAATCATAAATAACACATGCATCTTGCTTCTAGGAGTCCTAGACAAAAATAATAGCTAAATGCAATACAGTATTTTCTATACTTAATAGAGTTATATATGTGGGCATTATGACTCTCTACGTGTGGTTCTTTTCAGGAAGTAAGCAATAGACTGAAAGATTTTATAGAATTAAGGAAATGTAAGATGGGTCTTGAGAGATGAACATGGGTTTTTCATGATGGTCAATACCTGTTCCCCATCTCCCTTCCGGCAGGGTGCATGGAATTGGCTAAAAGGTAGTGAGACAGAGTAATTTAGCCTGAGAGAGGAGCCCCCCTGGTGCATCGTCTGGGAACGAGACTTCATCACTCATTTACAATAGTTCTCCCTTCCACCTCTCTTCTACATCACAGGTTTCATAAGCTTACTGGAGTCAGGAAATCACATAAAGGAATAGGGTGTCAGGTGGGGTGTGCATCCCTAATAAAATAAGGCAGTCGGTGTTTTAGCCAAATGTTGCCATGCAGGATTGAGAAGAACTCAGTGACATAAATACCACCCACTTCTTAGGTAACTTTGGTCAATGTGCTTAATGTCTCCATGTCTCTGAACTATACATTGATAATATGACTTTGCTCATAAGGCTGTTATGAGGAGTAATTTAGTTTATGGTGTAGAGATAGGAACATAGTATATGCTCACTTAGTATTATCCGTTATTATAATGTTATAAGTATGTACATAAAACTATTAGGGTCACACCATACTTTCAAAAGATAATTGAAAATATAACTTTCTTCTCCTTTACTTTTATTTTTTAAATAAAATTGTGTATACTTATTATCAAATTGTGTATATATATATATATATACACATACATATATATGATGATTTGATATACAAATACATAGTGAAATGATTACTACAGTCAAGCTAATTAACATAACTTTTCCTCAGAGTTACCTTTTTTGTTTTGTTTTGTTTTGTTTGGTGTGTGATGAGAACACCTGAAATCTATTCTCTCAGCAAATGGCCAGTATTCAATACTGTATCACTAACTGTATACACCATGCTGCACATTAGAACTCCAGGCTTATTCATCCTATATAAATGCAACATTGTACCCTTTGACCAACATCTCCCCATTTCCCCAACCTCCCCAGCCCAGTAACCACTGTTCTACTCTGCTTCTACATACTCAACTTTTTTTAGATTCCATATACAAGTGAGATCATACAATTTGTCTCTTTGTGTCTGGCATTTCTTGATTTTCAATGTTGGCAGCAGATTCAGCTTATTTTGAAACCCTATTCAGACCTCCCCCAAACAATCCTATTAGAGTTATTTAGACAATTGGCCATCACGTTGCAACTTCTGGTCTACCTTCTCCCTCTCTGACCCTCACATTTGCCCATTCCCTTTACTTTCTGTCCTTGCCATACTTCCCTCCCCCTAGTCCTTGGACCAGTGAGTGTCTCCCCAGGCAATGTGAGACCTTATGTTCTGGCTTAGAAGAAAAAACCCTGATGGCTGATTTTTGAGACAGAAAAAGTAGGAGAACTTAGCCCAACACAGACGCTACAGGGACTTCTAAAGGACTGATGCTGAGTTCTTCTAGTCTGCCTGCAGATGAAAAAGGCACTGTGAAGCCAAAACTGATTTTGGAGAAGTTCATATATGAGCAGGGTCTGGCTCTGGTAACATTTGGGAGGACTCTTGTCATGTTCTATAAAAGGACGTTCAGGGACCATGCAGAACTTCTTCTCATGTTTTGTATTCCCAACTAATCACTACAACACTACCCCTAGCACAGTCTAGTGTTCTCAGTGCTTGGCAGTAGTTAGAATGTCACACAGACTTATTTGGGGCAGTGAGGTTCCGGGTTACTGCAGGATAAAGAGAGGCAGCGGGTTATGCCCAAGGAGTAATGGAAGAATATAATGCATGAACGCTGTCTTCCTTAACCACACTTGCAGATTGGCCAATGGCTCAAGGGGTCACTTGGGCAGTTATGGGTCTCCAGTGCTCTTGGGGACCTACCAGTAACCTGTAATCTGACAATCACTGTAATCCAAGCAAGGGTCTCTTTTTATTATGAACTTTTTTCCCCCAAATTTTCTTTCTTTCTCGCTCAAGTTTTCCTAAGGAGGTCCAACCATGTTGAGGAAGTATGGTATGCAACTGTGGTCTAACCCCTGATCTCCAGTATCCTGGGTGTGTGAGTGGGAAGCAGGGGGAAGGAGGATTCATTTGTGTCTACTGGCTCCACAGGGCATAGTCGTCTACAGCAGCAGAATGGACCTGCACCCTAGCCTCACCTCTTACTGGCTCTGTGAGCTAGGACAGCTTCTTTTACCACTTTGACCATTAGGCCCCACGTCTAAAGAGAGGCAGTGTAATGTAGACAGTAGGAGAGCCCAGACCACCTGGGTTCAAATCACAAATTAGCTACTTATTAGCTAAGTACCTTCAAGACATACATTTTTTCTGTGACTTTTAATTAAGGGATATTAATCCAATTCTGATATTCGTGTAAGGATAAACTAAGTTAATTCATGTCACAAACTTCAATTATATCTTAGTATACACTAAATACTCAAGAAATATTATTTATCACTAGCATGAATTGTAATATGTTTAATAATATACACTTTGCAGAATTCCTATATTGAATGAGATTATTTAAATTGATTATTGAATGGCACCTGACATATAGAAAGATTTCAAGGAAGTGTTAATTCCCATTCTCTTTTCATTTTCCTCTAGTCTAAATGTTCTCCATTTCTTTCAGTGTCTCTCCTGTGGTTGCTGGTTCCTTAATCATCCCATTTCCTGCTCACCTTCTGGTCAGATTCTTAGCAAACTTCTAATGCTTCAGAATTACATGCTCCCAGTGAAGTAAAGTTGTTGTCATCTGGTTTCCTATGTTCCTTGTGGCTTTGGGTGCTTAATCCCTTAAAGCTAAGCTCTGGACTTTGACTGTGGTATCTGGGAGGATGGTCTTATTGGGGAAGGGGTGAGCTTCTATTGCACAACATCTCAGGCCATTGCTAAAGTAAATATTGGACCTTGAGGTCATCTCTACATCTTTAAGAGTGAGTGGTGTTATTTTCTAGAACT
Source organism: Lynx canadensis (assembly GCF_007474595.2). NCBI lineage: Eukaryota > Metazoa > Chordata > Mammalia > Carnivora > Felidae > Lynx > Lynx canadensis. The sequence continues at coordinate 61,863,434 of NC_044312.2, forward strand.
TCTCCTTTGCTTTGAGACATCTGGTCCCTGGGGAACCCATCTCTGTTACTCGTCCAGACTGTGTGTATCTCTTTTGATCTTCATAATAACCTCGTAAGATACATACAATTATTACCCTTATTGTATAGATGTCAAAACTGAGCTCAGAAGAGTCAAAGCATTTGTCCCTAGTTGGAACAATGTTTCCTAGTTGGAAAGATGGGGAATCTCATGTGGTAGTAGAAAACCAAATTTTGCCATGCTGTGCCTCCCTACCCTTTCCATGCTCGACTGTGAACTCACAGTCTATCTCCCCTGAGAGTCCTGGGCTCCACCCAGAGGCGCCAACCTGAGCTAGCCACCTATCTAAACCCACAGACCTGTAGCCCTTTTGGTCCCTGATAGCTGGCTGCTAGCCCTGCCCTCTCTGCGACCTCTGATAGACACATCTTGCACACCACCTCGCCAAGTCCCTATGGGGACCTCGAGTTTGCTGAGTCAAAGTTCACTGAATTCTAAACCCTAAGAGACTCCTGCTCCCAAAGTTATAGTCATTGACCTCTCCATCCTGCTCCTTCAGCCACAGGCCAGTTCCCTGCTTTCCCGGGGTCATCTGTCCACAGAACGCTCCTCAGCAGCGTGGCAAAGGTCTTATGAGCAGTGCGTTGAGTCTGACTTGGGTCCAAGAACCAGCATTGCCCATTACATGTCTGACTTCAGGCAAAAATGCCTTGACTCTTTTGAGCTTAGTCTTGCAATCTAAAATCAGAGATGATAATTGTATTACCTTAGATAGTTGACATGAGGATGGAAGGAAATATGACACACTGTCTGCAAAGCACTTACTTCATCGATTAGACTTTAGAACATAAAGGATCTCAATAAATAATAGTGGATTTTATCTTCCGCTAATCCTGCCTTTCTTCTCCCATGACTCTCCTACCTACTCTCCATCTCCTAACTCATCTCCATTCCCCTTCACGCTGTTAATTATAGTCATTCCTTTTATTACTTAGAGTGTTTCCAGATATTTAGAGTGAGACTTGGGGATAAGCAATTAGCAAAAGAGGGATTTCTTGGAGAGCCATGCTCACCAAATGGATCGTCTTAGTAGGTTTGAGGGAGGGGAGGGAGAGTCAAGGTCAATGACAGGAGCTGAGGAAGGAATACCAAACAACTGGATTCAGGACCTCCTGGATGCTGAGACTATGAAATTGCTGATGAGCCCCTAGGTCCTGGGAGGGGGCCCTCAGGGGGGAACTCCTTGAGCTAACAGGGGCACAGACTGTGGAAAACAGTCTTTGGATGGAGGTGAGGAGATTCTGACAGGACAGAGTGAAGAGAAGGTCTCTGGAGGTTGGGCCTGGGGGCTTGCTGTCACATGAATGTACCTTGCTTAGGGTGGACACTGGTCTCTTTCCTCTTCACATCCTTTAGGGCTCCTGATTTTAGACCAGGCTTCACAAAGCCCTAAAGTCCCATCTGCCAGAGTCCTGAATGGGGAAGGAGCAGGTTTTCACTTCACTCAAAATTCCTTCTTGCTCTGCTTCTCCAGGTGCCTCAACGCATACACTCGATCATTTGATTCATCCGATCGTGAAGTATGGGGAGATTTTTCTTTCATGTGTGTTCATCACTGTATATGTGACAGAGGAGTGGAGAATAAAATGTAATGGCATAGGCCTTCGCAGGGCTATGTGAGTGTAGGAATTCATCAAGACCAACCTTCTGCTTAGGGTGGGAATCCACTCTGAAACACCTCTTTCACATCCATACAGTCACAGATGAAACACTTTCTGCCATGGGGAAGAGCCCATGGCTTTTCCACTGAGCCCTTGTTCTTCTTAGATGATTTAATATCTCTGAAGTTCTTACCTAGATAAAAATCCTTTAATCTGATGTCACATAGTATAACTCAAATCTGTGTTCCAAAAGGTAATTTTTTCATACTGGAATGTTCATACATTTGTTAAGTTGGGAGGCATAACAGTGAACCAGAGAGCCACAGTCCTTGAATTCACAAAGCCAATAATTTAACTGAAGACAATCACCGTAAACACCACTTCTCCACTAAGTCTACTCATCCCTGACCTCAAGGAAATAAGCTAAATGATATTCATGCCCCGTATCTACAATAGTGCCTGGCCTGTAAAGAAGCCTTTCATTAATGTCAGTTTTTTTTATCGTTCTATTGTTATAAATGAACTGATGTAAAGTGAAGAATAAAATGGTTTTTGGCTGTAGCAAGAATGATTATAGTTAGGGACGCCTGGGTGGCTCAGTGGGTTCAGCGTCTGACTTCAGCTCAGGTCATGATCTCACAGTTCATGAGTTCGAGCCCTGCCTCGGGCTCTGTGCTGACAGCTCAGAGCCTGGAGCCTGCTTCGGATTCTGTGTCTCCCACTCTCTCTGCCCCTTCCCCTCACTCTCTCTCTCTCTCTGTCCCTCAAAATAAATAAAATAACACTTGAAAAAATAACAAACATTTGGAGTACTTAGCGTATATAAGACACCACTTGGAACTCTTTGCATATATTTATTATATTATATATTATTATATTATATATATTATATATATCACAACAATCTTAAGAAGATGTTAAAACCCCATCTTACATGGGGCACCTGGGTGGCTCAGTTGGTTAAACGTCCCACTCTTGATTTCGGTTCACGTCATGAACTCACAGTTTGTGAGTTCAAGCCCTGAGTCGGGCTCTGCACTGACAGTGTGCGGACTGCTTGGGATACTCTCTCTCTGTCTGCCCCTCTCCTCTCTCTCTCTCTCTCTCTCAAAATAAATATATAAACTTATAAAAACCCATGTTACAGAAAGAGAACTGAGTCCCACAGCCAGTGCAAGGTGCTGAGTTGCCAGCCGCTCACAAATTCTGGCCCTGGAGTCTGTGCTCTCATCCTCTGCTCCCCACTGCCTAAGGCTTCCCTGCAGCAACGGGTCTGAATCTCTGAAATGAGGTCGTGGGGAAGGCTATGTAGGAAGGGTGTCGCGTTCTTTTGGGGGGATGTAGACCAACAGAAAAGAGGAGCCTCCGCTCTTGTTCACACAGGAGCCAGCACTCACACACCCCTTGTACCCAGTGGGCCTGGTTAAAGAAGAGAATTTCACTGCTGAGTGAGAGGACCTGAGGCTGTCCTGTTAGGTGAACAGCATTGGGTTCAATAACATACCTGGTTGAGAAGTTAAAGGAGCTTGTGAATTTAATCAACAAAAATTCTGAGTTATGAGAAGGGTCATTACAGAAAAAATTGAAGTTGAGAGAAGGATGGACCTTTTCCACGTGATTTAATTCATCATGGGTCTGCCCAGGCCAGGACTCAAAGCTCCTGACTTGCTGTACAGGGTGCTTGCATCTTTTGCTCATTCAGAGAGAAGGAATAAATGGAACCTAAAATATCCTATGTGGTTTCCATGCGAGAGCCAGGGCAGGGCGAGCTTCTGGTTGTTTCTTTAAAAATAAATATGTAATTGGGGCGCCTGGGTGGCTCAGTCAGTTAAGTGTCTGACTTCGGCTCAGGTCATGATCTCACGGTTTGTGGGTTCCAGCCCCGCGTTGGGCCCTGTGCTGACAGCTCAGAGCCTGGAGCCTGCTTCAAATGCCATATCTCCCTCTCTCTCTGCCCCTTCTCAGCTTACACTCTGTCTCTCTCTCTCTCTCTCTCTGTCTCTCTCTCTCAAAACTAAAATAAACGTTAATTTTTTAAAATAAAAATAAATATGTAATTTAAATACACAAATAAGCAAACTGTACTTAGAGACTGGGAGGGAGAGGCAGCTCCTTCTGGGTCCTGGTCCTACAGATAGGGCTATCAGAGCCTTGGCAGGCCCCCTCCCATGGCTGGGCGTTGGAGCCAGTCAGCCCGGCACAGGGGAGAACAAGCCATGTCATTCTGACCTGGATGCTGAGCGGAGGAAAGGACAAAGGGCTCATAGTCCATCAAGTCAGGCTAAGACTGTTCTCCCCTGAGCAAAGAAGCAACCCTCAGAGATCTGTGTATACCCTGCATCCCCTTTTGTGTGCCTGAGCCCAAAGAGCCTTCTTGCTCTGAAGGTGATGGCAAGGTCATCGCACTGTATGCCATCCCATCCAAGCCTCAGGTTACCCCCACACAGCCATCTCATGTCCACATGGTGTGTTTGCCTGAAAGTCAGGACTCATGGAGAAATTTACACTTTCTATTTTAACACTTTCTCTTGCTTCAATGGCTCAATTGGGGAAAATGTATATGTTGGTTTTTTTCCCCATAAAGTAGTGATGGGTTTAATTTCACAACTTTGCTGTGTTTGTGTAAATTCACAGTTGCTTTTAATTGTTTGTGTCTGGAAAATGACCTTACGGTGAATAAAAGAGAAAGCCACTACGAGTTCGGAAAATAAAAGCTATTATCTCTAAGCTTCAGCATTTTATCAATAAGAAAAACATTATAAAACTAACAAAATATCATGATATATATGTGTGTATATACCCACACATAAACATATGTCATCTAGTCCTACACCTGACACATGGGAGAAAATCAAGGAAAGGCACTGCAGAGTATTTTTTTAAATTTATTCATTTATTTTGAGAGATATAGAGAACACAAGCAGGTGAGGGGCAGAGAGAAAGACAGAATTCCAAGCAGGTTCCACACCATCAGCACAGAGCCCAATGCGGGGTGTGAACACACGAACTGTGAGATCATGACCTGAGCTGAGATCAAAAGTCAAACATTTAACCCACTGAACCACCCAGGTGCCCCAGCTTTGCTGAGTATTCTGATGAACAATTCCTGAGCCTGCCTGAGGGAGGTAGACAGTAGACAATACATAGGTAATGTTCCAAAAGAGTGACGAGTGTAGGGTTGGGATGGAGGTGAGAATTCAATTTTTTTTTATAACCAATTCTTTTTATAATCACAAACAGGGGCTTGGATCTTCCCAACAATGGGGACTGAGTTGAGAGAGCATAGTCAGAGGCCCTCTCATTCCTGGTTAGCTGTCCTCAGGTAGAAATCTCTGCAAAGAACTAGTGGTCCCAAAAGGGCACCGCCTGGAGGTAAATATTGCCTCCAAATGAAAGTGCAGGCAAGTCCTCATCCTATTCCCTGAAGCTCTCAGAGAAGTGACCCTTGCCTACCTTCAAGGTTAGTGAAGACGTGAGAAGTCTGGGGCAGTGTCTCTTGGGGTTGTCATAATTTTCTCCTTGGCCTACCAGTGCAGCTCTCCTGTCTCTTTGCCAGTAGGAGTGGGTCTGAAAGGGTTGAGAAGCTGGGATCAGATTCAGGGAAAAGAGAAGATATTAGTGTCCATTCCCTATTAAAATGCTCCTGAAACTTTTTAGTCCACTCATCTAAGAAACATGAGTTGTGGGTCAGAAAATGATTTTTACCTCTTTTGACTGCTTTTGACATTGGTATCTAACCTATGCACTGAGCGATTAAACAAAGCCAGTTATCTCACCTGGGACATGTGCATTTCAAACAGCGTGCACAATCATGAAGGGAAGCATTTCCTTTATCTATTCATCTATGGATCGATTGATCTATTCATTCATTCATTCATTCATAAATATAAGCTAAAAGGTTAGACTGTAGTAGTTTTTAAAAGGTTAGGTATGTGTGTTTGTGTGTGTGTGTGCGTGTGTGTGTGAGAGAGAGAGAGAGAGAAAGAGAGAGAGACAGAGAGAGAGAGAGAGAGAGAGAGGAAGTAAAGTGGAAGTACAGTTCTGCCACTCCCTAAGGTCCCAAAACTAGCTTGTAAATCTCTGTCAGCTGCTTCATTAATTTTGAGACTGTTGGGGGAGAGTAGACCCTGCCTTCCCTGTGTTTCAATATCCTCACAATAACCAGAGAATAATAATGTTTAAATATAAGAATAGTGCCATGTGTAGGAGGGTGGTATCTAAAATGAGACTGTGGTATTTAAATTAGACTGTGAGTTTAGTCTTTGGAAAATATATAGGACATTGGACAATTTCATTAACTTCTAGGAGTCTTGAGGTCTTGAGTGCAAAACTGAGATAGTAGAGTCTGCCTTCTAGTGTTTAAATTAGACTTCAATGATCTAATGCATCAATTGACTTAGTATAGTGTGTAGCATAAACTAAGAGTCCTATAAATGTCACTTTAAAAAAAAGTTTATTTTGGGGCGCCTGGGTGGCGCAGTTGGTTAAGCGTCCGACTTCAGCCAGGTCACGATCTCGCGGTCCGTGAGTTCGAGCCCCGCGTCAGGCTCTGGGCTGATGGCTCGGAGCCTGGAGCCTGTTTCCGATTCTGTGTCTCCCTCTCTCTCTGCCCCTCCCCTGTTCATGCTCTGTCTCTCTCTGTCCCAAAAATAAACAAAAAAACGTTGAAAAAAAATTTTTTTTTAAAAGTTTATTTTGAAAGATAGAGAGTGCACATGGGGGCAAGGGCAAAGGGAGAGGGAGGGGGGAAGAGAGACAGAGAGAAAGAGAAAGAAAGGGAGAGAGAGAGAGAGAGAGAGAGAATCCCAAGCAGGCTCTGTGCTGTGAGTGCAGAACCCAGTGATGTGGGGCTTGATCTCATGACTGCAAGATCATGACCTGAGGTGAATTCAAAAGTTGGATGCTTCCAAGAACCATAAAATACCTAGGAATAAATCTAACCAAAGATGTAAAAGATCTGTATGCTGAAAACTATAGAAAGCTTATGAAGGAAATTGAAGAAGATATAAAGAAATGGAAAAACATTCCATGCTCATGGATTGGAAGAATAAATATTGTCAAAATGTCAATACTACCCAAAGTTATCTATACATTCAATGCAATCCCAATCAAAATTGCACCAGCATTCTTCTCGAAACTAGAGCAAGCAATCCTAAAATTCATATGGAACCACAAAAGGCCCCAAATAGCCAAAGTAATTTTGAAGAAGAAGACCAAAGCAGGAGGCATCACAATCCCAGACTTTAGCCTCTACTACAAAGCTGTCATCATCAAGACAGCATGGTATTGGCACAAAAACAGACACATAGACCAATGGAATAGAATAGAAACCCCAGAACTAGACCCACAAACGTATGGCCAACTAATCTTTGACAAAGCAGGAAAGAACATCCAACAGAAAAAGACAGTCTCTTTAACAAATGGTGCTGGGAGAACTGGACAGCAACATGCAGAAGATTGAAACTAGACCACTTTCTCACACCACTCACAAAAATAAACTCAAAATGGATAAAGGACCTGAATGTGAGACAAGAAACCATCAAAACCCTAGAGGAGAAAGCAGGAAAAGACCTCTCTGACCTCAGCCGTAACAATTTCTTACTTGACACATCCCCAAAGGAAAGGGAATTAAAAGCCAAAATGAACTACTGGGACCTTATGAAGATAAAAATCTTCTGCACAGCAAAGGAAACAACCAACAAAACTAAAAGGCAACCAACGGAATGGGAAAAGATATTTGCAAATGACATATCGGACAAAGGGCTAGTATCCAAAATCTATAAAGAGCTCACCAAACTCCACACCTGAAAAACAAATAACCCAGTGAAGAAATGGGCAGAAAACATGAATAGACATTTCTCTAAAGAAGACATCCGGATGGCCAACAGGCACATGAAAAGATGCTCAACGTCACTCCTCATCAGGGAAATACAAATCAAAACCACACTGAGACATCACCTCATGCCATTCAGAGTGGCCAAAATGAACAAATCAGGAGACTATAGATGCTGGAGAGGATGTGGAGAAACAGGAACTCTCTTGCACTGTTGGTGGGAATGCAAACTGGTGCAGCCACTCTGGAAAACAGTGTGGAGGTTCCTCAAAAAATTAAAAATAGATCTACCCTATGACCCAGCAATAGCACTGCTAGGAATTTACCCAAGGGATACAGGAGTACTGATGCATAGGGAAACTTGTACCCCAATGTTTATAGCAGCACTCTCAACAATAGCCAAATTATGGAAAGAGCCTAAATGTCCATCAACTGATGAATGGATAAAGAAATTGTGGTTTATATACACAATGGAGTACTACGTGGCAATGAGAAAGAATGAAATATGGCCCTTTGTAGCACCGTGGATGGAACTGGAGAGTGTGATGCTAAGTGAAATAATCCATACAGAGAAAGACAGATACCATATGTTTTCACTCTTATGTGGATCCTGAGAAACTTAACAGAAACCCATGGGGGAGGGGAAGGAAAAAAAAAAGAGGTTAGAGTAGAAGAGAGCCAAAGCATAAGAGACTCTTAAAAACAGAACAAACTGAGGGTTGATGGGGGGTGGGAGGGAGGGGAAGGTGGGTGATGGGTATTGAGGAGGGCACCTTTTGGGATGAGCACTGGGTGTTGTATGGAAACCAATTTGACAATAAATTTCATATACTGAAGAAAAAACAAAACAAAAGTTGGATGCTTAACCGACTGAGCCACCCAGACATCCCTTAAATGTTATTTTTTAATAAATATTTTTTTTTCAACGTTTTTTTTATTTTTATTTTTGGGACAGAGAGAGACAGAGCATGAACGGGGGAGGGGCAGAGAGAGAGGGAGACACAGAATCGGAAACAGGCTCCAGGCTCTGAGCCATCAGCCCAGAGCCCGACGCGGGGCTCGAACCCACAGACCGTGAGATCGTGACCTGGCTGAAGTCGGACGCTTAACCGACTGCGCCACCCAGGCGCCCCTTTAATAAATATTTTTAAGCACTTCTGGGTGTCAGTCTGACACTGGGTTTTAAACACAGTATCTTATTTAATCATTAGTACACTATACAGCAAGTATTTATCCCCCCTTTCCAGGTGAGTAAAGTATAAGTCATATTATATAAGGAAATATCTGAATATTATATAGCTAGAATATAATTTTACTTGTATTACAGAATACTCTAACAATACAAATACATATAAACTAAGAATTAAAAGGTCTCATGCAACCCTTTCTTCTTAATATCATTCCTTTCCCATAAAAGTTAACCAGCTTTAGCTGTCTGGTGTGAATCCTTCAAGAAAATATTTCTGATATGGGGGAGGAAGGTGGTGGGTGGGAGGCAGGAAGTGAAGGAAAGGGAGAAGGGGTGGAGGGGTGGGGAAAGAGATTTAATATTTGCTTCTTTATCTCATGAAAAAGCTATTTCCATTACATTATTACTGTTTCTGCAATGCTAGGATAAAGGCAGACAGACTAATCTAAAATCATTTTGAAAAACTGTGACATTTTGAGAATCCAAGCTGATTTTACTATCTTTTGCTTTATTATTTGGTATGGGGAATGAAGTGTTGACATTTTTCTCAAGAGATACAACTGGGGAAAAGGGGAAGTGGGAGGGGTACCCAGATGTCCCATCTCTGCAAGGTGGGGGCTCCCACCTTCAATCAAGAGACCCCTTCAATACTTTCTCAAGTGATGCTCCACTCATCTTGGCATATTCACTTCATGGGTGTCTCCTTCCCTCTAGTGGTCAAAGTAACAGGTGCAGCCTTCTTTTCCACAGAGTTCTTCCAGATACGTTAGGGAATATGTTAGTATAAGAAAAAGCATAAGAGACTGTTAAAAACTGAGAACAAACTGAGGGTTGATGGAGGGTGGGAGGGAGGGGAGGGTGGTTGATGGGTATTGAGGAGGGCACCTTTTGGGATGAGCACTGGGTGTTGTATGGAAACCAATTTGACAATAAATTTCATATATTGAAAAAAAATAATCAAACAGACAGACAAATTAATTAATTAATTAATTAAGTTTAAAAAATAAAAGAAAAACAATATTTTCATTGAAATTATCCCTTTTTTCTCATTGTGATTACCAGTGACATTCTCAATCTTCACAGTAGTCACTCAGATTCTACGGCAAGTGTGGACCACCAGGCCGTGAGACATTAAATCCGAGAAGGTGCACTGGTGCTCACTGGGGTATGCTGAAATGGCTTTCAAAGAGTGAACTTGAAAGTTTACCGATATTTTCCACAGAGAGTGAAATGATTGGTTGCTTTTCCAGATCAGTGCATGGGAACAGATAATGGACAATGGGTCCCATATTACGATAAGCCACACTAGCATAAAGCCATACCAGTTATTAGTCCAGACAAAAGTACAGGTGCAGTAGGTCATGTCAGGCTGGAGGCAAGAGGGATGAGAGAAATGGTGGGGGCAAGACATGAAAAGTCATTTGATGAGAATGATATAAAGACATACGGCACCCAACAAGTGAGGGTGATGCCAACACTGCTGACGACTCTGAATAAAGGCAGAGGCATAACACACATAGTAGGAGACAGCCACATGGCAGTCAGAGGACTGGACCATCAGTGGAGATGATTTCATAAAGACAATCTAAAGCAGAAGGATACTTGAACATAAGCTTAAAATTTAAACTCTGAGGCATTGCAACACAGGCTCCCCATGACAGTGGGAAGGATGTAGGAAGGTAAAGACCATCTGAGCCAACATGGGGAGGAGCATGGGCTCATCAAGCAAGGGTTCTGTCCTGATGTGGGCCAGGATGGCAATGCTGCCCACGGGGACAGCGTGGAGATAACAGAAAGGATAGAGACCTGGGTGGGGAGGACTAGGGAGGCTGTGAGGATGAAGTAGAAGATTGTTGATGTTAGTCACCACAGGCATGCTGGCAGAGGCTATGTCATGTTAGCAGAGGCTAACATCTTTTGTCTTAAATCCACTTGGAAATCTGGGTTATAGCTAAAATGACAGATGCATAATGATGCAATAATGGATTTAGGAAACATTTGGTGATTCTTTACAATTCATGAAGGATGATCAATCTAGGAGAACTTGAGGAAATGGGCAAATATGGGAGAGTGAACTATGAAAATATTTATCATTTTTGGAGGTCTGGAACTGATGGTCATTTTATCTCAGCCCATGAAGTGAGAATTTGAAATGGCATGTAACAGAAACTAGAAGCAAGTAAATAAGCCACAAGTACAAAGGTACATCAGAAATATGACTTGCCTCATTCATTTTAGGCAGTCTCTCATACAATTCAGGTTTATTTATGGCTCACATCATAGTCACATGTGAATTATCTGTTAGTTCTACTGGGTGCTCGCCTCCAAGCAGGGGCACAGAAATGCAAGCTCTTTCCAAAATTTGGATTCACCATCCCAGAATCCTTTTTGCCACATGGAAGAATGGAGAGCATGATGAGAAGACACCCCTGGCTTGGCCAGGAATGTATTACCATCTTCACATTCCAGGACCAGCCACATGGCCAATAGCAAGGGCTGGTGGAAAAGACAGAGGAGCACATAGCTTCCAGTGATCTGTACTGTTCCCACCATTCCAGTCATGAGTGGACTCACACGTCCAAAAGCAGTAGGAATATTGATGGTAAAATCAAAGGCATAATAAGCACGTATGTATTATGCGTAAACAGGGAGGATAAGACCTGGCGTGCCAAAAGATCACCAAACTCCATAATATTGGCTAAATCTAGCTTCTCTCACCTCAAAGTGGATCCTATTCCAGAACAAATAACTGAGGCTTTGAAAAATGTTTTGCAGGAGTTATTATTTGTATAATAGTTAAGAGCACATATTCTGGAGCCTAAGAACCTGAGTTGAATTTTCCCCTCTGCTATTCACTAGCTCCTTGACCTTGGGACAACACTTTGTGTCTCTGTGCGTCAGTCTCCTCGTCTGTAGAGATGTGGTTACTACAGATCCTGACCCACAGAGTCATTGTGAGTAGTGAATGAGTTAATGTAGGAGCAGTGCCTTGGGCATCCTGTCAGCCACAATAACTATTGTTACTACTGTGATCCGTAGTGTTAAGTAGTATTACCTTTGAGTTATTCTTGTGTGTATGTTGAGGAGATGGGATCTGAAGCAAGGACATGAAGATCACATGTGGATGGGGGTGGGAATCAAAGAATGAGATTATATCGTCAAGGGCTAAACATGGGTGTTTTGCTGAAAAGGGAGAAAGATTAGTCCCTTCTAGAGAGCAACATGGCAGAAATAACACTTTCGTTCCAGAGAAGCCATTTGTCCTTCATGTATTCAGTGACCAGTATCATGCCAAGGAGAGCTCTGACTCAGAGCTTGTGGGAACCAGGAGCCATGGACAGACGCACTGCTCTTCTGGTTCCCTCATCTGTGGACATGAGACAAACCTCTCTCCTTCCCACAAATACTAAAATATAGTTAGTCTAAAAGTGCTTAGAAGACTAGGTCCTCATTTTCATGGATAAGTACTCTATATAATGATCACTTTGGAAAGGGATGTGATTTTTGTCAGGTAGATCATAACCAGGGGCTATTTCCTAATAGAAGCAGCAAGAACAAAATTATAAATGGGAAATTTTCAGTAATGTATAGAGATTTTTGACCGGAGTATGATGTAAGCCTTTGTATCAAAAATATTTAGAGGTAAGTTAGGTGATGAATAATTTGAGAGTGTTAGAATTCATAAAAAATTTAGAGGCTTTGTACAATCTTCTATATGGTGCCCAGATACGTAATATGGTAGTAAATATTTTCCAGCTTCCGCTGGGGCCTTCATAGTGGTGGGTAATATAAGACGTAACCTGTCCCATTATTATGCAACTCTGATTGTTAAAAATGTTTTTCCTATACTGATCTAAAAGTTTACCTCCTTATAATCTAACACAACAGACTTTATTTTATATACAGAAACTGAATATAGAGATTTACTTTTTCCTCCCAAAAGCACTTTCTTACCCATACGTTATCTACCTATCTCAGTTTTCTTAAACATGTTTTTTAATCCCTTTTAAATTTCTATTTGTGATTATAAGGTCTTTGTCATCCTTATTCTCTTTTCTTCTTTACATTCTTCTCTGTGTATAGATTCCTACCTCAATTCATATTTAACAATGGGCTAACAGCTGCATCTCAGCATGCAAAGTCAGATTTCAGTTAAAACACTTAACATCACTATTACTCATTAGGCATGAATATTACTTATTAAAATTGATTTGTTGCATTCATCTCTTCCATCATGAGAACATCATGAAGACATATGGAAAAGGAATTCCTGGCACATTTTCTACTTTAAGGTAACTTCATATCAGTTAGCTCTCTCTTGTCTGCTCCTCGCCATGTGAGCTGATCATCTTTTCTGTGATCCCAAAGCCTCCTGGTAAATATGCTGCATTTCCTTAGAGCTCATTTCCACATATATAAATTCTGTGTTTGTGTGTCTTTCTCCCTAACAAGACCACACAGCTCTTTAAATTAAGGATTATATTTGGGATGCTCAGGTGTCTCAGTGGGTTAAGTGTCCAACTCTTGATTTTGGCTCAGATCATGACCTCAGGATAGTGGGGTTGAGCCCCGTTTCAAGCTCTGCTCTGAGCATGGATCCTCCTTGGGATTCTCTCTCCCTCTCTCTCTCTCTGCCCTCCCCTCCTCACTCACTCTCTCTCTCTAAAAATAAATAAATAAGACATTTTTTAAAATTAAAAAATGAATAAATTAAGGATTATATTTTATTCACCTTTATTTCTCTCGTACTCATTGTTAAGACCTGGTACATATTAGGCACTTGATGATTTTTGGTGAATGGACAAATATCAAATGATTCCTCAGATATTTATTAGATATTTACTATGATACACACTTGTCATTGGGATTTAAGAAAGTAAAGAGATATCCAGGCATGGTGGGGAGGTAATAGATACCGACCAAGTCAAAGTTGTAGCACCTGTAGGCACACTGAAGCACTTTCAAGTAAACAGCCCACTTTCTTACACATATTATTCATAAATATAGCCCATTGACACACAGAAGCATAATGTGGATTTTACATATACTTTTGTGAATGTACCTTTGCCAACCTTCTTCTCCTTTCTCTTAGGGTGACCCACCCTCATTCATCTCTCATGTGACAGCCTGAGTTCTCTACCCCTCTCCCAAGTCTTCAGCAGATATGCGAGTCCCATGTAAGGCATGACTGATGGGCTGAATATTCTATTTGTTTTCATCTGATGAGAACATGAAGGATGGAAAATTTTCCCCTCACTTGGACCACCAACTCTGTTTGTATGGATATATCTGATTAAATTCCACATTGTGTGATTTTTGGATACTACACTCAACCTACATAGAGAATATGTCTATGTCTCAGTCTCTTCATTAGACAGTTAGGAGTTACAATGAAAAGTAACTCAAAGAATTCTCATAAGGAGCGTGAAGCTCTCACGGCATCAAGTAGCAATAATAAGATCTGAATACATAATTGATTTTATTATCTTCTTTGTATTCCTTGCAGCATCCCAGTTCTACATCTAAGCTCTCAAGCCACTTTAGAAAAAATACCTGCATCTCCCACTTATAGTTATAGAGTTGAATCTTAATCTTAAATGTAGTACCTGTGATTATCCCTACTATAACTCATTTTGCTAGTTTCGTTCCCTGGCCCATCTGCCAACAATACTTTTTGGATCCAGCTGTTCAGTAGTGATAGCAATTGATAATGATGCTAAGAGGAGTGAGTGAACTATCAGAGGAGGAAGGGCCAATGAATGAAGCAAGGGGAATCAGCAAGAAGTCAGATAAAGGGACTGGTTGGGGAAGATGTCTCATGAGGGAACACTCACAACATGGACAGAGAATAAATAGAGAAATGAGAATGACAGACATAATATGGAGATACCAAGGCATATGTGATTTCTATAGGTGCATGAGTAAGAGAGATGGCAAGATAGGGAGATCTGGCATTTAATCTTTAGATGTGATAGAGTTTTATGTGAGCAAAATGTCTTAGGAATGGACATGAGAAAGGATGGTCAGAGTGGAACATAACTGGAGGCTAATACCAACAACTGAAAATTATTAGGAAATGCCAGGAGAAGAGCATCCAAGTAATGGAATATCCATATGAGAGCCACTACTCAACGGTTAAAGAAAAATGAACTGTTGATAACCACAATTTACATGAATCTCAAAGGCATTATGCTAAGTGAAAGAAACTAATCTCAAAAAGTTACACACACACTGTATGATTTCTGTTACATGACATTCTTGAAAAGACAAAACAGTGGTGATAGGAAACAGATTAGTGATTGTGGGTGGGATGTATAACTCTACAAGGTAGTGTGAGAAAGTGACTTTTGGGGTGTTCACAGTTCTGCATCCTCAACAGCTCAATTTTTCAGTCTGCTAGTTAAGACACCAAAAGAAAAACAGGTTCAATAATACCTGTGTTTTAAAAATGGAGCAAATAAGACTGAAGTGAGGCCTGGAGAGAATCACGTGGCTACAGAGTGTGTCTAGAGACCTCCCCCTTCCACCCTCCCACACCTGTGTGCAGGGTCATGCCTGTGCCCACAAACCACCCATGAAGGAAGGGGAAAAGGACAAGACCCAGAAAAAGGAGATTTTAGAGGTTTAGTAAAACGTTTGAAGATATCAGAGTGAAAAAATATTTTTCAGATTTCAGGCAAGAAAAAAGAGGCAAAGAAAGAAAACTACATCTTCATTATTATGTTAACTTAAGTGTCTAAAACCCTCACCTTTTATTCGTGAATCGAAATTGTTAAATAAGTGTTGAATTCTGTGTCCCTAAAGAGGGTGTTTGAAAGCTGTGTGTTGCTTAGGTTGCTTTGTCCCTTCATGAATATGACACAAACTGATTAATGTAAAGCTCTTAGAATAACACCTGAAACAGGGTATTTGCTGTGACTGACACACTGACGTCTGCAGTAGATTAAATACAGCAGCCCCAGCCACACCATGCAAATAAGACTGTTTATCTTTTTCTGAAGAGCTGCATTAAGAGTTTTGGAGGTTTACAGAAGGGCAAGCAGTCATCCTCAGGAAGCTCACAAGCTGATGGGGAAACAGAATTACTGCCCTTGCTGAATACTGAATGTCACCCCAATATTCTTTCAATAAATTCCCTTTATTAACTTAAGAGACTTGGGGCCAATTTCTGTAACTTGCAATTTTTGTTGCTTATAAAGAATTATAAACAGTACAGTAAGTATAATGGTATTTTTCACATTGGATATCCTCTGGTTCTGCATTACTAAAAAATGCATCTCCAGATATACTGCATTTACGAAAAAGATGAGGAAAGTGTAAGAGTGGAGGCAATTGATACAGGCTTCTTCCAGTGAAAATGACAGACGAGGTTTTTCCATGTTGAATGAAGTTCCTGGAATATTCTTAGAGTGCTTACTCCTCTCCCTGGATATGGCATCAGTATAGAAAGTTTCTTAGGTGAGGCAGACAGAATCTAGACTGCACTGATTATTTCCTAGGTTCCTGGTACATAAAGTTTCAATAAGAAAATAGGGTGTTGGGAGGAGATCCAACTAGAAGAACCAACTTAAGAAAAACTAGAAGCCTTCAGAATGTATAAATATTTAGGTCACAAGTATTATTATTATTATTTTAATCTTTGTAATGTTTATTTTTGAAAAAGAGACAGAAAGACAGAGACAGAGTGCAAGTGAGGGAGGGGCAGAGAGAAAGAGGGAGACATAGAATCCAAAGCAGGCTCCGGGCTCTGAGCTGTTAGCACAGAGCTGATGTGGGGCTCGAACTCACAAGCCATGAGATCACGACCTGATCCCAAGTCGGACGCTCAACCCACTGAGCCACCCATGCACCCCTAGGTCACAAGCATTATTGCCTATAACATAAACAACAGACAGTACATGATGGCTCACCAAAATGAACAGCATAAAACCTTACAAATTGAAAGAAAAAACTTCTCCATCAGTGCTACCATTACTTTTGCCAGGCTTTCAGACTTGATTATCAACAAGAAAAGTTCATGAAGTGAAAAAGCCCTGAGTTCTTTTAAGCAAAGGGAGATGGAAACAGGAGATTCTTAAATCTATACTCAATTTTTATAGAAGAAGAATATTAGTAAGTAAAGGATAAAGCCAAAAAGAAAAAAAATAGTATGTTGGTGTTCAGCAGCCATGGGCAGAGAACACGGGGTGCTAGGGGATCTGGCTTCAGCTGGCTGATAGGATATTGGTTGTTATTAGACTTTTAATCTGTATTAGTTTCCATTCAATAATAAAATCCACTGATATACTGAAGGAAACTGAGGGTTCAGGGTAAGCTTTCTAGAGTTCTGTACGTTTGCTAGTTTTCCTTACCAAAATGTGTTTACTTTCAGAGCAACATGATTTCCAGTAGAGTTAGATTCAAAACACAGAGACGAGGAAATAATATATCGCTCTAATTATCCTTTATATAACACACAAAATGTACTATCAGCTGCACGTCTTCATTCGGATGAACTGTCTTTGATCCAGGCTGTTTTCTCCCTCATCTGACATTTTCTGAAGTACTACTTATTCTTCCTTCACTTACAGGATCTGGAATGCCTCATCTCACCTGTTTCCTATAACCCTTTTCCCCCCAAATCACCAGAATTTTCTCTTCAATATATACTATATCTTCTAATAAAATATTCTATACATTCTATTCCAATATACATTCTAATACATATATTATATATATTCCAATAAAACATTCTATACATATTCTAGTCTAAAATATATATTCTAATACAGGTGAAATATTAGAATATATATCTACTCAAGTCAACTTGTAGCTTTATATGATAAGTAAAATCTCATCTAACTCTGAAAAAAAGAGATGGAGTATAAAATCAAACTTCTCTTCCAATAATGGGAGATGAAAAAAATCTCAGAGATCTCAAGATTCTGAAATACAAGCTCAAGCCCTTCTGTGCACAGAAAATAGGCGAATGATACTTCTCTGAATTTGCTTGGTCTTGATGCTATATATAATGGGGTTCATGAATGGAGGAAAGAGAAAGTAGACATAGCTCATGGTAATGTGGATCACACGTGGTGCATGTTTCCCAAACCTGTGGATGAAGGTCAGGCCAATCACAGTAATATAAAAGACCAGAACACAGCTAATATGGGAGACACAGGTGTTAAGGGCCTTAGCTCGCTCTTCTCCAGAGGCGATGCCCATAACTGTCTTCAAGATTAAAATATAAGAGAAGAGAATAATCAGAGCATCTAGGAAGAAAGTCAAAGCAACCAGAATAACTGGATATACACGATTAAATGTAATATCAGCACAAGCGAGTTTCATGACATCTTGGTGGAGGCAAAAGGCATGGGAAAGAACATGGGAACGGCAATATGGGAACCAATAGAGTGACACAATTGGGGGCACAATGGACACAAAGTCCCTCGTTGGTACTCCAAGTCCTATTTTCATCACCTGGGAATTGGTAAGAATGGAGTTATACCTCAGAGGGGTGCAGATGGCAATGAATCGGTCATAGGCCATGGCAAACAAGACACCTGATTCCACAGTGGACAGGGTGTGAATGAAGTAGGACTGAGTGAAATAGTCACCCTGGGAAATTTCCCTCTGGAAAATTGGACACCCAGGACTGTGGGCACTGTGGTTAGTGTCATCCCAAGGTCTGTACCTGCCAGCATAGCTAGGAAGTAGTACATGGGCTCATGAAGACTGGAGTCATTCCAAATGAGAAAGAGAAGTGTGCCATTGACCAAAAGGATGGAGAGGTAGATGATAAAGAAGGGAATAGAGATCCAGTGCTGAATTGCCTCTGAGCCCAGGAAGCCAGTCAGCAAGAAGGGAGCAGCACTGTTGTTGGACCACATGGTAGGGTTTTCAAGTGAAGAACTTCTCAGGAGTTATGACCTCTAAAAAGGCAGTATTCTTTCTTTCTCTTCATCTTTCTGTAGCACAACATCAGTCCATTTTTCACCTCAAACCTTACAAGTTTTTGTGGATTTTCTCAGCCTTAATTAATTCACAAGACCTTTGCCTAGAACAGGAAATAACAATAATGCTGATCGTATTAAGAACATTAACAATTTACTCTTCAGAATCCAATTTGCATTCCTTGCATTACACTTTTTACTCTGAGTCCCCCAGATCATTCCCTTGGGCTCTATTTTTCTTCTCTTTGCTTTTTCATTCCTCCTTATATTTCTTTAATGTAGACGCTTTATGTATTTATTTCCAGTTTGGGCCAGTTCAGATTTTTTTCTCTTGAAACCAACTATCTGTTTGGCTCACTGATTAATCACTGAGAAAAATAGTTAATCAATGGAAATGAGTCTATTGCCATAAAATGTTTGGGAAACATGGTCATCAATATCACCATCTCAAATGGACTGTGAACAAGATGACTCACGTAGGGGTCTAGAGAATCTGAACAAGTAGGCACAAGTGGTAAACTCAGCCTAGAAGAGCGGAATTACTCAGTGGATGGCACTCGGGAAATTTTCAGTGCTGCTAAGTATCTGATGCCTGCAACACCAGGGACAAACTTTAAAATAGGAAGAGACAGGAGCTGAGAATTCCCAAAGGAAGTGAGAAGACGGGGTCCTGGAACAAAGGCCTCTTCAGAAACCAGAAGCCTAATACTTTTACTGAGCCACAGATTAAAATAAAAAAAAAAAAAGCATGAGTATTCGAAAGGCAAAAGCAGTATCAGAAGTTAATGGTTGAATCCAACTTTACACAGCCAGTTCTAGGAGGAAGATAAGGGCTCTCAGAGGAAAGGGATGAGGACTATAATGCTGGTGAAGAAAATCAGATAGACCTGATATTTGTGAATCTAGAAAGCCATGTCTGGAAAAATTAAGAATGGGCTTCTATAGGGAACTTTGAAATATTTTTATAATTTATTTATAATTATACTCTTATCAAATCAAGTTAGATTTGTTTGCATAAAACTGAGAAATTCTGTGACCAGTTGATTACTATAATGATTAAAGAAGGGGCACCTGGGTGGCTCAGTCAGTTAAGCATCTGACTTAGGCCCAGGTCATGATCTCACAGTTCATAAGTTCAGGCCCGGCTAACAGCACAGAGCCTGGTTCAGATCCTCTGTCTCCTCTCTCTGCCCTGCTCGCGCTCACTCTCTCTCTCTCAATAAACAAACAAACAAACAAACAAACAAACATTTAAAAAAACAATTAAAGAAAACCACAAGAGAAACATAAATTTCTCCCAAATCAATTGAATCAATATGTGTCCAGGATCTTTTTAAATACTGTTTTCTCTTATAAACATCATCACTGATAGCTCTAAAGAGGAATTGAGGAAGAATGAGGTGATAGTGAGTTTGGACTACCTCCATTTCACAAAAACCTATAAAAACAAGAACAGATTTTTTTTTTTTTTTTTTTTTAGAATTTGGCACATGGTGATATCTGTGACTGGGGCACCTGGGTCGCTCAGTTGGTTGTTGAGCATCTGACTTCACGGTTCATGAGTTGGAGTCCCGCTTTGGGCTCTGTGCTGACAGCTCAGAGCCTGGAGCCTGCTTCACATTCTGTGTGTGTCTTTCTCTCTCTTCCCCTCCCTCACTCACACTCTGCCTATCTCTCTCTCTCTCTCTGTCAAAAATAAATAAACATTAAAAAATAAAAAAATAGGGGCGCCTGGGTGGCTCAGTCAGTTGAGCGTCCGACTTCAGCTCAGGTCATGATCTCACAGTCTGTGAGTTCTAGCCCCAGGTCGAGCTCTGTGCTGATGGCTCAGAGCCTGGAGCCTGCTTCCGATTCTGTGTCTCCCTCTCTCTCTCTGCCCCTTCCCTGCTCAAGCTCTGTCTCTCTCTGTCTCAAAAATAAATAAAAACATTAAGAAAAAAAATTTTAAAAAAATAAAATAAAAAAATAATATCTGTGATAATGAGCAGTGGATGGTGGAGGGATAAATAAAGAAAAGATGAATGTGCTGTGGAAGTGATCATCCCATCTGGGGGATACTGTCAGTGACAGAAAGATTAATCTGGGCACCAAAGTGGCAGGTACTCTGTTAATGTGAATACTGATAAGATTGCTTAATAACTTGATCCACTGAACTATAACCGATGTGGGGCTCACTTTGCACTTATCTACCTCCACACAGGATGAGTGTGTATATCATTATAAATCATAATTCCTACCAGCCATATACCCTTAACCTTCCAGCACTGCCTTTCTAATAATGGGGAGATAGAGACTGGATAAATGGTACATTTTATTTTATGGTATAGGGACAAACAACCTCTTTGGACCAGCTGTCACCTAGAAAGTGGACCAGAGGGAGGAAGCAGGAGAAAATGCAAAGTTGTTTAAAATGTATGGTGTTGTAAAAGTCTGAGTTTGGATTTTGAGTGGGTTTTGGGAATTTGGGCTCAGCAGGCTTTAGATTCCAAAATTATGTGGTAATCCTTTTGTAAATGACTATTACAATTTACTAATATTTTTTATTAACCCAATTTAAAAGTGTACCTTATTCATTATCTGTACTCCCTAGTGGCAGCCACAATGGCATTTAATTATGGCAAATTTCGCAGTGCCAGGAACCATCCACATCTCCCAAATATTCCAGGAAAAGAGCTGTCCAGTTAAAGGATTCTCTTGATATGCGCTTATGACATTAGTGCCAGTGGTAACTTCAGTGGAAATTCTCATCACCATCAGGTGAGCCTACAAGCTCAATCAGGAATGCAGAGATGGCTGGGGTTCACTGTCTCCTCACCCCACTCTGAAGGTCTTCTTTGGATTGTTGCTCTGAAAACAGCTAATCCTGAGTCCTCAGCAGTTTCCAAAGGTCACACAGATATATCACTCAGTGTCTTCAACTTGCCATACTGACAAGGGGCTGGGAACTGTTCCCAAAAACAACTATAAAGACCTTTTGAGAAGGGGAAGAAGAGAGCACATTAGGATCATATTGACAAATCAGGAAAATCTTCCCTTTCCTTCTGGATAATCTGCAAGCACCCCATACAATCAGTGTCTCCTGATTCCATTCCTTCACACTTAACTATTGCCTGAGAATTTGTGCTTTATATATATATGTTATGTGCTTATATATATGTATATGTGTCACATATACACACACATATATATATAGTATATTATACACAGTGTATATAGTATATTACTATACTTATAGTGGGAAGCCATGGGCTGGAGACAGCACTCAGGAAGGTTTTAGATTTTAAGTGATTGTTTAAATCTTACCTGAGGTATGAATTACTATATGAAAATAGATATGGAGAGAAAAGTTGTGAACCTAGAAAAGCCTCCATTTTAGGATAAAATAAAAAAGAAGATCTCAAAGGATATGGACAAAGAAGTAAGCAGATATATAAGAGGACAATAAAGGTTATCTGTAATTATAAAAGCCAGTAACAAAGAAATGTTATAGAAGTAAGTAGTGCTGTAGTTTAATAGTGCAAAATGTCATAGAATTTCCAGGTAAGATAAAAATGGAAAATACTTATTGTTTTTGACAAATAGGCCCTTGATGTTCTTAACAATTTCAGTAGAATGGTAGGAATCAATGCCTAATGACTGTGAAATGGAAAGTAAATAACCAGAAAGTAAAAAAATATATTTTTTACATTCTTCGGATGAGAGCACCAGGCCTTCACAAGGTTAAATAATTTGTCTAAGGTCATACAATTAATATGTGACATATAGGAATTCAAACTCAGATTTATCTGACCTCCAACCTCAAGTCCTCAACTGACATCCATTGACTATAAACGGTAGTTCTCCTGTCCAAGACTGTCTTTCCATAAGGTATCCCCTCTCGTTAATTTTTCATTTCATTAACAACAATGAAAACAATGAAAATTAAATGCTTTCTTGTTCTTTACAGAACTGCATAAGCCAGGTAGAAGAGATACTTTTAAAGCATCCCTGCTGTGTTTGAATCCCTGTGCTTCCTCACCTGAGCCACAGCTTTGACTTTATGGGTCCTGAGCACCATTGAGGAGGGGTTTGTGGCTGCTTCCTCAGTGTGTATTCAGAGTCCCAAGGAGAGATACATTTGTTAAAGAATAAACTCCCATGGGAGACATTCTAGCTTATTTCCATGCCCATTTGGGAATACCAAATAATCCTCTTTTCTTTACTAATCTGAGAAAGTTCTGGGCCACGGATGTTGTTCCCAGTGCACTCCATTTCCTCCCTGGATGGAAACTCTCTTAGAATCACTGTCTCCAATGCCAGATGAGGCATGGCCTATCTAAGTCACTCTCAAGTGTTCTATGGGTCCCTGAATAGAAGGATCGGCCCCTGGTTCTTCTTAAATGTTGGCATTTGGGGAACAACATTCCATTCCTCTCTTTTTAAACTGTTCATGAATTATATTGTCACACAGCATAATGTTTTTAGAAATAACAATCTGAAAAGGCCATCCAATCCACCTTTTTACCAAGTCCTTGAGCCAACATCTAATAATTTCATTAGACATTTATTTGTTGTTTCCATGATTGTAATGGAAATAATTATATAAAAATAAATATATATATTTATTTATTATTTACTTATGTATTTTATATGATATATATTTATATATGAAATGTAAATCTACTTTTCTGAAATATCTACCCCTTATTTCTAGTCCTGATCTCCACAATCTGACTGATCAGATCTAAACAAACATATTCATATATTCTCTCTAAATGCTGTAAATACACCGTAGGGGCCCAGAGCAGACTGCCCCCAAATGCACCATTTTGGCATTGCAATTATTTTAAAAAAAGTTATTTAAGAAACAGCCAGTGCAAGGACACTCAGACCCTCCTCTGTGTCCCTGAGAGCAGAAAATGAAACTCCCCCGGGAAAAAATACTGTCCCTATACTAAGAAGAAAATACACATCCTTATCACTAGAGATAGAGATAGAACTCTAAGGTGGAGAAAACTGTAGAAACACAGTTACTTTTTTCTAATCTACTATTTCAGCCCAAATTCTGCTTACGATTCCATAGTTTAATTAAAGCATCTGTTTCCTTTATTCTATCAGTTTCTAACAATTTATTGTCTTTGTATAAAATCTATAAAAACTGCCTTTCCTCAGTCATTTCTTTAGGTTTAAATTTCATTATTGGGTCTCTGTGTGAACTTAATAAATATCTGTTTTTTTCTATTAGCCTGTGGGATGTCAGTTTAATTTTTAGTCTAGCTGGAAGAAGAAGGGTAAAGGAAGAATTTTTCCTTCCCTTCCACATCTACATTAATATTTCTGAGACTTTTTTCTTGATGAAACACCCACTAGTATGTTAACCATTTACCACATAATGGCTCCTAGTCCTGATTTATTTCCAATCATCCTGCTCCTAATTAGACATCATAATCCAGGTGTTGGCACATCAACCCCATAACACATAACAGAATTCAGCCTTCCAGTTTTAAAAAAGTAATAAAATGTATATTCTATATAATATATATGTCCCTCCCACCAGGTTGTACTTTGTAACACCCTATAAACTACCACCTGCTTATATTAAGAGAGTAAAGAAACACTAAATAACCTCTCACGTGTTCAGGTCAGATTTGACCACATTGTGATTTTAGATCATATCAGATTTTGCCAATAAATACATTTCATAATTAATTTTCTAGAACCTTTTGGTTTCAGAATTATAGTTAAAGGGTTGTGACTTTTTAATAACTTTACTATCAAATCAATCCATATTGCACCCATAATAAACTAAAATCTCTGAAAGATATTTTTTAAGTTATTTATTTATTTATTTTTGAGAGAGAGAAAGAATGCGGGAGGGGCAGAGATACAGGGAGAGAGACAGAATCCCAACCAGGTTCTGCACTGTCAGTGCAGAGCCTAATGTGGGGCTCAAACTCACAAACCATGAGATCACGATCTGAGTGTAAACCAAGTGTCAGACATTTAATGGACTAAACCATCGAGGTGCCCCATAAAATCTCTGAAAGATTTTTAAAGGATTTGCATTTTCAGTGCATACCAGAGAGATGAGCACGGTTGGTGCTCAGTTAAGTATTAGTCTAGTGAATGAATGCAAAATCATGTTATCAAGCATTAAGTTTATGGCCAAATTATAGAGTTTTTACTCTTATTTGAAATAAGATAAAGAGTTTTAGATCAGTCCCTTACTCCAGCATGTCAAATCATGATATCTCCTTTCCTTTATTGGTTATCATTTATGTATCTTCAATTTTTATATCAACCAAACTGCAGAAAAAAATGCATAACATGACAGGATCAAGAAGTCTGTGTCTTTTTCCTTCTGAGCTCTTTGATCAGTGAGGCTTAAGGTAAGAATTTTCAACCACCTGTTCTAGAACTTGTATTTCCATCCTGACTGAAAGTCTGCTTTGAAAAATGTTATGTGTAAATACACTAAGTCTGTAAGCCTACCTATTCATATAATCTACACAATTAAGTGACCGGACCAATACCCATGAAAGAGAGTTTTAGTTTCAATAAACCACTCTACCCAGCTGATATTATGCCACACATTAAACTTATTTTCTTTCTCTTTCTATAATCTCTGTCACTGTCACCATATAGGTATAGTCATAAAGCCATAATTGAAATCACGAGTAGAGCCTCACATATGGGCCAGGTAACTGAGCCTAATGGTTCAGGGCCAAGGCTGAAAAGAGACATATCAGTGAGCTGAGGATCTAGCGTGTGGAGGATTTGTAAAGGTGATTTTCCTCTGGAGACAATGGTGAAAGATGGGGTTACAGTAGGTCTGATCTGACTAGATTATGGAAGGTAGAACGAATAAACACTGCTCCTGCTGTTGGGATGATGTCCGGGAAACCTATCTCCATCATCTTATTTGTACCCAAGCTGAATAAGAATTTGTGTCAACTAAACACAATGCTAAGGAATTGTAATCTCAAAGAATCATTTTGAAAAAGTTCTTCTTCAGCACTAATCGTAACACCTGAAAGTAAGTACTCAATCTCCAACACAAAGTTTGGGGACAGCTTCACCAAAGAAATACACCTTCCTACAATCCTCTTCTTCCATCTTTCCCCTGTTTTGTCCAACAGTGAGAAGCCTTCTTTAACCTCGTCAGCAGCAAATACTGTCAGATAAACACAAGCCACTGTGTGCCCAACAAGCATACTAATGATGTTGGTCCACTATAGCTTGAGTCTTCCATTTTTCTCGGACATAAGTTATAGGTGATGGAATAAATTTTAAGTTGAAAGTCCATGCCAGGTGGCTGAGATCTTTCTCACATAGCATGAGGGAACTAATAGTGTTTTAACTTGAAGGGCCTTGGCCAGTTTTACTGGGGTTCCTTCGATCAAATGTAACATTCTAAAAGAGGTAGCCTGTCCCTAAAATTTAACTATCAGAGTGGGGTACAATATCACAGTAACTGGCTCACAGGAGCCATAGATTTCCCACAGTTTCTGTGCTTCAAACATGACTTGCAAAGCCAGCCTTTGCTCAGCCATAAAAACCTCTGCACCAAGGTCATCAAGTCAAGATGGGAACAATCTGGAGTGGGGTTTTCTAGTAAGACACTTATAAACGCTAAACAAGATTTAGGAGTTTGGTTTATATTCGACATACATAAATGGCTCGAGCAGGGCACTCAGGGGCACATGACTCATGGAAACTGCAGAGGAATAATTCAGTTTCATAATTAAATAAGAAAACAGTTTTCTTACATAGCCATACAGAAAACTTCTTCCCCAAACTATTTCTTACATGTTTCAAGGATTGGATTCTACTCCTCTCCACATTTTCCTATCTTCTCAAGATAGAGTTTTACCCAGAGTAGGCCAGAGCCAATATTGGTTGCATAGTCGTAACCTTTCTTCCTGACGATGCGCCTATAAAATGTGGAGGTATTATATTTCTAGTTCTGGAATAGTTGTATTTTCTTTTTTCTATGTTGCTTTGCCACACCATTCTCAGTCAAGTGAAAAGTGTATTTAAATAATCTGAAATGCAAACATCTTTCTTCCAGGAAGCTTGTCTAGTTTTCTCAGTCAAGGGATGAGTTTGGACAGTATAATATTCAAAGTGAGAGGAGGTGGAGATACACGTTTAGGTAAGTTTAGGGCATAAGTAAGGGAAAGCATGAGTAATTTACTAATGATTTTATGAAATAATCTTTGAGGGATTTATGTCTTCTTCAGGAAAACATGAAATGCAAAGTAGGGGTTCAAGGAGTCTCTAGACTCAGACTAGAGAAGTATTTGAAAAAACACTTGGAAAATCTGATTTAAAAATAATTCAGTAGACATTTTTCCAAAAAAGATACACAGGTGGTCAATACGCTTATAAAAAGATGTTAAATATGATTAGTCATTAGGAAAAAAGCAAATCAAAACTACAATGAGATACCATATCATACCTGTAAGATAGCTATAATCAAAATAACAGAAAACAACAAGTATTGGTGAGGATGTGAGAAATCGGAGCCCTTGTGCATCGCTGCTGGGAATGTAAAATGGTGCCAGTGCCGAGGACAACAGTTTGACAGTTCCTCAAAAAATTAAATCTAAAGTGATAATATGGCCTTAGCAATTCCATTCCTAGCTATAAATCCAAAATCAGTACAAGCAAATATTCAAACTGATTCTTACAGTCCAATATCCATTGCAGCTTTATTTGTAGTAGCAGAAAGATAGAAAGGATCCACCCCTTTCCTGCCCCAGGTGTTCTCGGCTATAGAGCTGCTCTTAACTGCCAGGGCTCCTGGGGCGCATCCTCCCGTCTCTGCACCCGGTCCTCTCTGCCCGCTCCCTCCAGGCGCCCCTGCCCTCTCCTCCCTCCCTGCCTCCATCTTGTCCACTACCTGGTTGGACTCTCACACTGCTCGCGGGGTCAAGTGAATACCCATGCCCCTTACCCTTCCCATCCTCCTCCAACCTCGATCACTTCTCCCCTTGGCCTTCCCTGTGGCCCACCATCAGGGAGATGGTGGAGCCCACAGGGGTTTCTGAACCAGGGGGTGGTGGAGGGGTCTATGGGCTTCCCAGGTAGTGAGCTACTCAGTGTGTCCAACGGGGGACTGAGCTGCCCCTGGGCTGCCCTGGTGGGGTGTTTCGGAAGGAGGCTGTTGGGGTGGAATACACAACGCTGTAGGTCTGCCAGAATTTTTTTTTAATTTTTTTTTCAACGTTTATTTATTTTTGGGACAGAGAGAGACAGAGCATGAATGGGGGAGGCGCAGAGAGAGAGGGAGACACAGAATCGGAAGCAGGCTCCAGGCTCTGAGCCATCAGCCCAGAGCCTGACGCGGGGCTGGAACTCACGGACCGCGAGATTGTGACCTGGCCGAAGTCGGACGCTTAACCGACTGAGCCACCCAGGCGCCCCGTGAATTTTTTTTTTAAATACAGGAATAATCCAGCGTCCCTCAGCAGGTGAATAAACATAATGTACTATATTAATATATGTAGAACAGAATATCATTCAGCCATAAAATAAATGAATTTCTGGTACCTGCCATGACATGGGCAAACCTTGAAAACATTGTGCTAAGAGAAAGAAGCCAGACACAGAAGGGCAAATATTATATAGCATTGAACTCTATGTGATAGGTATATTCAGAGACATAAAGTAGATTAGACATTATCGGGGCTAGAAGGATGGTAGAATGGGGAGTTATCAATGAATGGATGAGGAGTTTCTGTTGGGATAATGAAAAATTTTGGAAACAGTGGTGTTGGCTGCACAACATTGTGAATGTAATTAATTTCACAGAACTGAATACTTAAAAATGGTAAAATGGCGAATTTTCATAAGATAGATGTATCGTAATACATGTAAGCCATATATAAACCACAAAAAATAATTCAATACACTTACTTTACTTCATTAAATTTATTGAGACAATTACAACAGGCAAGTTTTGAGGTCAGAAATAATAATATAAAACACTAAAAGATTTATCATTGTTTTATACGCATGTGCACACACACAAGTACACAAGTTCACAGCTGTAGAAAGTCTCCCATCCTAGAGATGACTTGAGTTCACCAAAAAGAGGCAGAGCTAACATGAAACAAGCATTTGTGTGGGGTCTCAGAATTGCAGTTCAGGGAGCACAGATCTGGGCAGCAACCCAGTGTCCCTCCAGGGGAACAAAAGTCAAGGATTTTTAAAGACAAAAGAGAATGCTTGTAAATGTTGTTTAGAAAGAAATCTGATTGTTGATGGTGGCAGAAAACTAATCTTGGCTGAACATAATTGGTTGTCAAGGCTATCTCGTACCGTAGCAAGTTACAGGTATTCAGGCTGAGTCCTTGGAATACTTTGGTTTGGCCCAGTTCAGAAGTTCTTGGTTCCACCTGGGGAGGACCTTTCACAGTTAACTTTGTTTTTATACATTGAAAAGGGTGATTCAGTCAACAAGTTCATTTGAGAGAAAGAATTAAGTGTAGCCTTTTTAAAACTGTACATGTTTCTTCTCAGAGACTGGTGGCTGGGAATCTGTGAAGCTATGGTGTAACTGTGCAGTAATTTACATAAACCATTATGGAAGAACTTCATTTTCTAATATATCATTATTTGCTCAGAGAGAATCCAGGTTTCAGTTCTCCATGCCATCTTCACATTTAAAGTTGTATCAGACCTTCTGTCTCTAACCCATTGTATCACCTCATAATTTATGTACATCTCATATCTGGAAGTATGTTTTCACTGCTTTGTTAGAATTGGCTCCACTCCAGTAAAAATCCCCATGAAAGTTCTGGTCTGTCCTGTTTTCTCCCTGGATAGGAACCAGGTCTTCATTTGGCATGATTAGCTTCAGTCTGTTTCTCGCATATTCTCACACATGCCTGGCTTTCACCATGACTCTTAATGATTGGGCAAAATGAACAGTGTACTAAATGTGACATCAGTGAATGACTATTTAATTAATGTTTTGTTTTAAAAAGTCCAGTCCTACAGCCTGGTGTATTTCCTTTGGTCATTTTATTGAATCACAACCTCATCATTTGGGTTCATTCCCCAAATCCCAGATTTTAAAAAAACATATTACTATTCTTATTTATAAACTGTAACAGAACCAAAACTTGCTTTCCCATTGGTACTGCCATTCTTCAGATAGCATAAGACAGAACTTAAGGTTATCTTTGCTTGCTCCCAAGCCTTCCTTCTTTCTGCTTTTCTAAAAAACCTATTAATCTTATTAAATGTAGATTACAAATATGTCTCATATCATTCCATTACCTTACATCTCCACTTTCTTAAAATGAACTATTATCTCTTCCTCAAACTCCTCCAATATCCTCCTGTTGGTTCTTCTGTTTGTCTCCTGCTACTTCAAATCCATTTCATACATAATGCTGCAATGATGACTTTAAAACCTCAATGAAATCATGCTACTTCCTTAAGTAGATTTCCATATCTCTTTGAGTAGCTACTCAAACCCTCACTATGGGCAACAGGTGCTTTGAGATCTGGCCTCCTCTTCTATCTTCAACTTTCCTTCAAAGTAATCACCCTCTTCAAATAGCCATGCTATCAATCTGGTTTATTCCATAATCTATGCCACCAGAAGTCTCCACACATACTATCATCTTCTTAGAATACTCTCACTCCTGTTTTCACGAGTCATTTTCTAACTTTTTTTTTTTTTTGAGATCTCAACTGATGGCTACTTTCCCAGGGAAACTTACTTTGACCTCAAGCCAGAATGTGGTCTCTTTTGAGACCCACAGTTTCAAAGCGCTTTCTTATTAGTCACAAAATTTATTTCCAATTTGGGTTTATTTGAATTTTGACTCTCCAATTGTTTAAAAATTCTAGGAGTGAAAGCATTTTATATGTCTATTTTGTTGCTATTACATTAGTTTTGCTTAGCAAAGTTCCTGTCCCATACTCATGCCTTTAAAAAATCAGCCAAATAAGTAATTCAATATTACCGTTACTCCCATGAAAACAGACAAATGAGGACTGATTTAAATTCTGTACCCTCCTCCAAACACAAATCTTTCATATAAGATCTGTGAAAATAAATTATGTAAAAGTATAAGAACAGATATAAGTAAACCTGGAAACAGGAAGACTTCTGGAAGTATGGCCCTTATATTTCAAGAGATAAAGTAAGTTATAGAATTATTTACACATAAGCTTTTAAATTATGTACCTGAAAGACAAACAAAACTGGAAAATATTTATAATAAAAATAAAACATTGGGGGATAATACATAATGAACTCCTACAAATCAATGAGAAAAAGTGAAAATTAGCCAAAAAAAAATTTGGATCTGACAAGTCTAAAATGAGACTCACAAATGGCTGCAGCAAACCAAAAATTTTTGTGTTTTATAACAATAAAAAAACTAATTGAAAACACAAAATCTATAATACCAGACTATATTAATATTATCAGACTGATCAAAAATGTTTTCATTTATCCAGCATTTAAAGAAAACACCAGATAAAAAGAAAACAGATCATTTCATGAAATTATTTAATGGTAAATTCATGAACTCAGGGAGAGTCTAGGGCAAAGCTTCATCAATGACACATTATCACTGGAAAAGCAAATCATGCTCTGCAATATAGTAATTATGAGGTATAGTAGAGTTCTATGGTCCTCAATCCATATGTCTAGTTCAATTTTGTGTCAGGCCACAAAATGGAGCTCCAAATGAAGACCTTCCTTGTATAGGCTATGGTTGATCCAGGCTGGACATTTAATTTGACCTTGCCTGAAATACAACTTGTACTTGTTATTGGTATAGAATTGGAGTTACCCTATATTCTCTGCTTATTAGAGTATTTGTCTAAATTTTCACTTACAAATTATACTACTTTATATTCTTTCTCCATATCTATACCTGTACAGATATAGATATATAGATTAGATATATAGATACAGATGTAGATATACAGATATATAAATATATAGATATATAGATATATATAGGTATATGTATATACATATATGTATATACTTTTATTACTCTCTTTATATATATATTCATTGCATTCCTGCTCAACTAAGTTTGTTGCTTTATGTAATAATTAAAATTTCATTTAACACTGATAAAAGAAGATTAGGTATAAAATTCAGGTCCCTTCCAATTATGAAAAGGTCCAGGAGTCCTGGAGTTCCCAAGATTCTGAAATAAAACCTCAAGCTCTCCTATGCATAGAAAATAGGCAAATGATGTTTCTCTGAATTTGCTTGGTCTTGATGCTATATATAATGGGGTTCATGAATGGAGGAAAGAGAAAGTAGACATAGCTCATGGTAATGTGGATCACACGTGGTGCATGTTTCCCAAACCTGTGGATGAAGGTCAGGCCA
Source organism: Lynx canadensis (assembly GCF_007474595.2). NCBI lineage: Eukaryota > Metazoa > Chordata > Mammalia > Carnivora > Felidae > Lynx > Lynx canadensis. The sequence goes on from NC_044312.2 coordinate 61,895,406, forward strand.
ATCACAGTAATATAAAAGACCAGAACACAGCTAATATGGGAGACACAGGTGTTAAGGGCCTTAGCTCGCTCTTCTCCAGAGGCGATGCCCATAACTGTCTTCAAGATTAAAATATAAGAGAAGAGAATAATCAGAGCATCTAGGAAGAAAGTCAAAGCAACCAGAATGACTGGATATACACGATTAAATGTAATATCAGCACAAGCGAGTTTCATGACATCTTGGTGGAGGCAAAAGGCATGGGAAAGAACATGGGAACGGCAATATGGGAACCAATAGAGTGGCACGATTGGGGGCACAAGGGATAAAAAGCCCCTCATTAGTACCCCCAGGCCTACCTTCATCACCCGGGAATTGGTAAGAATGGAGTTATACCTCAGAGGGGTGCGGATGGCGATGAATCGGTCATAGGCCATGGCAAGCAAGACGCCAGATTCCACAATGGAAAGGGAGTGAATGAAGTAGGCCTGCAAGAAGCAGCCTCCATGGCTCATCTGCCGGTGATTCATCCACAAGACACCCATCACAGTTGGCATCGTGGTCAATGTCACCATCAGATCTGTGCCTGCCAGCATGGCAAGGAAATAATACATGGGTTCATGGAGGCTGTGGTCATCCTTGATGAGGTAGAGGAGAGTACCATTGCCAAGAAGCACAGAGATGTAGACAGCAAAGAAGGGGATGGAGATCCAGTGATGAGCAGCTTCCAGACCTGGGAAGCCAGTCAGCAAAAAGGGGGCAGCACTAATATTGGGCCACATAGTATGTCCACAGTTAGAGAGAAAATTTATGGAAGCTATGAACACAGAATTCCAGATTTTTTAGTTTTCACTACCTCCTCATGGGAATATATTACAGCAGCCTCAATCACAATCTTTACACTTAGGATAATTAATTTGTATATATATGTTTTTACAATGATTTTCTGTTAGCAGAGCACTAGAGACTTCTAGGCTATACTAAAGGAGAAGAATCTACTTTTTTCTTAACTTATATATAATAGTAGGTTAATGCTTAACATTTTCTCAATTAAAAAATGTTTAAAACATTAGGCCACACTATATGTATATGCTAGAAAATGTTTGAAGCAATATAGGTTAAAAAAAAGGAAGAAGAAGCAGAAGGCAAATGTATACACACGGATAATCACATTGCTTAGTTACACTGCCTCTTGGTTTGATTGTAAATACATTGATATACTTGATATATTTAAACTTGATTTAATTTTATATTTGCAATTATGATAGAGTCTTTTTTTGTTATTAGAAAAGTTTGTTCTGTTTTGAAATTGAAATTCAGCATTCTATGGAATTCTTACAAAAGTCAGAGCCCTTGTTGGAAAAAAATGGCCAAGAGCAGACAATGTCACACTTTCTCTAAATACATTCAGTTTCCTGCAGCCCATCCATGGGTCCCCCATTAAAAACTTCAAACCTGCTGTGATACATTTGTCCAAAGGGAGTCTCTGCTATTCTGTTGCTCACCCCAGGTGGGATATGTCCTTGATGCAGGCCCCTGCAAATTCTTTCTGTCTTCTCTGGACCGCATTTAACATCAGAAGGGCAAGAATTCATTCCATATTTCTGTTCCTGGCACTCACGCACTACACACTCTAATTGCTGGAATGGTTACTTCTTTCTGTCTTATTTGAGGACTTATTCCAGACCTACCTTCTCAAAAAACCTTTGAAGAGTCCAGGTTAAAGACTTTCTGTTTGTAGAAATCACCTCCCCAGAGTTTCACCTTTTCAGCCCCTTGGGAGATTCTTTGATTTTTCCTTGTTCCTTTCTTCTTTTTTTTTTTGATAGTAGCTGGGCCATTCTACTTGTCCCCAGCCAGGCTTTTCATGCATTTCCCTAAGGGTGTGTTAGGAAAACTGGAAACTTAAATACTGCCCTTGTGGGGATGCCAGGGCTTGGTTATATGTCCCCAACATCCCCAACACCAGCATTTATGCATGTCCTCCTATTGTCTATCTCAAAGGTCAAAGGAGTCATAAGTGCCTTTGTTACTCCTAGAATTTGTGAATTCCAATTGCATTTTTCTCTTTTTTTTTTTTTTGTTTCTTTGGAGAAATCAGTTCTAATTCACAGGAACCTCAACAGATTTGGGAACAGCAAGGTGAATGAAAGATGTTTTATATTGTATTTTAAAATTACTTCACTTACCATTGCTCATTTTGTGATGGGGCTAAGGTGACGAACATGTTCTTTTCATTAACAGAACTTAAAAATCTAGCGGGGACAAGAAAGAAAATATGTGCCACAAATTTACAAAACACTATCATTACCATATCAATGTAACTGTGCTAGGGAGAGCACATAGAAGGTTATCTTTTTTTTTTTTTTTTAATTTTTTTTTTTCAACGTTTTTTATTTATTTTTGGGACAGAGAGAGACAGAGCATGAACGGGGGAGGGGCAGAGAGAGAGGGAGACACAGAATCGGAAACAGGCTCCAGGCTCTGAGCCATCAGCCCAGAGCCCGACGCGGGGCTCGAACTCACGGACCGCGAGATCGTGACCTGGCTGAAGTCGGACGCTTAACCGACTGCGCCACCCAGGCGCCCCCATAGAAGGTTATCTTAAGGATCTGGGGAAAGTTCTTAGAGTGGTATTTAAGCTGAGAATTGAATAATAGAAGAGTAAGGAATATAGTATTTTTTATAAGATAGGACACTAATTCCATGCAGAGAAAAAACCAAAAAACAAACCAACCAAAGAAAAACATGAGCACTAGTCAGGGGCTAAGAAAAAAATATGATGAATTTAAGCAAAAAAATTATATTAAATTTATACTAAGAATTATAGCATCTCTGGAACAATTCATGAAAGAAAGCTAAACACAAAATGAATCTGTGGTAGCAGGTTCTGATCACATAGGGTCTTACAATTCATGTAAGGAGTTTCGACTTTACCCAAATGACATGAGTATGAAATAAGTGATAGGGCCACACGTATAATCAGGTAATCTGGTTAAAGGTATGAGGAACACATTAGAAAAGAGGTAGAACAAGTAAGGAGAATTAAGCTACAGTAATCCATGTGATAAGTGTGTTGGTGTGGATGTTATGGGGTGTTATCAGTAGAGTTGGATAAAAGTGGATGAAAGAGAGATTCTATGACTTAGAAGGAATAGAGGGGCACCTGGATGACTCAGTTGACGGTCCAACTTTGGCTCTGGTCATGATCTTGCGGTTCATGGGTTTGAGCCCCACATCAGGCTTGGTGCTGACAGTTCAGAGCCTGGAGCCTGCTTCACAATCTGTGCCTCCCTCTCCCTCTCCCTCTGCCCCTCCCCTGCTCATGCTCTATCTCTCTCTCAAAAATAAATAAACATTAAAAAAAAAAAGACTAGAACTTAGTGATCAGTTGTATGTGTTATACTGTATGTGGTAGATTAAGGAGAAAGAATAGTGAATAATGACCTCTGCATTTCTGATTTTAGCTGATAAAGGGTGATTTCATTTACTAACAGGGATCACAGAAATAGAATGATTCTGTTCATTAATCAACAGTTGTTTTTTGATTGATTCTTTTGTGCTAAACAATGTTTTACACACTAGATTTGGAAAAGGGATAAAAGGAATCCATCCAGTTTAGGGCATTCTGTGTCTGTAAGCAGTGAGGCAGAGATGTCTCCTAGGAAGTTATATATGTCTCTACTCAGGACCTTAGCTTCCTCACTGTAGAATGAGGATGATAGGTCTGTGAAAAGAATTGTTGTGAAAATTTAATAAATACACCTAAGAATGATATTAAATGAGTTACTTTACATTGATGTTTAGCACAAATCATGGCAAATATTAAGACCCTGATAAAAGGTAGTTTTATTTTTTTTCCCTTTCCAGAAGGGTGAAGAGCCCTGTATGGATTGAAAATGAGGCAAAAGAATATACAATATTGACGAGAGAGTCTCTGAAGAGCCAGACCATAGACTCAAGCTAAGGTACAAAGTCAATGAAAATAGAAGGTATGGGAAAAGAAAAGATAATGTTCTGGAGGTCTCAATTTTTTCAGGGGAATGCTATATTGGGAATAATCAAAAGAGAAAGCTGGAAGGAGTGTCATCATTTTCATAAGTATTTCACATTCTTTGTAATAATCTCCTTATTAGCTACATACTGCATCACATAACAGAATCATATTTGATAATCTCCCACTTTCTGATTATTCTTCTTCTTAAATTTTGAGTAATAATTGTCCAAATATTGTTACTCATTTTTGTTAATGTCAATAATGTTAATAGTAATAAAAATGTCTTATATTTATTATATATGATAAAATTAAAATACATATACATATGCATGCCAGTAGCATGATATACTCTCTGAAATCCTTGGAGAAAAACTCTTAGGAGGTGCATTTTGTTATTCCTAATGGCTAAATGACGTAACCATGGCTCAGAGATTCAGTGATCAGCTCAAGGTCACAAACATTGTCAAAGAAGGAGACAGGAGTAAAGCTGCTGTTTTATCAAAGGCCACGCTATCTACCATAGTATACCATTTTTTTAATAAGTTTTCTCTATTCTTTTTGTTTGTTTATTTTTGAGAGAGAGACAGAGACAGAGAGATAGAGGTTGAGCAGGGGAGGGGAAGAGAGAGAGGGAGACACAGAATCCGAAGCAGGCTCCAGGCTCCGAGCTGTCAGCACAGAGCCTGACATGGGGCTCAAACTCTTGAACTGTGAGATCATGACCCGAGCTGAAGTTGAACGCTTAACTGACTGAGCCACCCAGATGCCCCGTTTTCTTTATTCTTAAAGATAAAATGGCATAAGTATCGGTATCAAAAAGAATGATAATGGTTAAACTTTTAGCCTTTTTTTAAAAGTTTTTTTTTAACATTTATTTATTTTTGAAAGAGAGAGAGAGAGAAAGTGAACAGGGAGAGGGGCAGAGACAGGGGCATCTGAAGAGACAGAGAATCTGAAGCAGGTTCTGCACTGACAGCAGACAGCCTGATGCACGGCTTGAACTCAGGAACCATGAGACTATGACTTGAGCCAAAGTCAGACGCTCAAACTGGTTTATATATACACAGTGGAATATTATTCAGCCATTAAAAAAGAATAAAATCTTTCCATTTGCAACAACACGGATGGATCTAGAAAGTATAAAGCTAAGTGCAATAAGCCAGTAGGATAAAGACAAATACCCTATCATCTCATTCATATATGGAATTTAAGACACTAAACAAATGAGCAAAGGGAAAAAAAAGACAGAAATGAAGAAACGGGCTCTTAACTATAAGGAACAAAATGATGGTTACCAGAGGGGAGGTGGGTGGGAAGATGAGGGTAATAGGGGATGGGGATTAAAGAGTACACTTATCATGATGAAAAAAATAATAGGGCACCTGTGTGGCCCATTCAGTTGAGCTTCCAACGCTTGATTTCGGCTCAGGCCTCACGGTCTCATGGTTTGTGGGATCGAGCCCCACATCAAGCCCTATGCTGACTGCTTGGGATTCAACCTCTCTCTCTCTCTCTTTCTCTCTGCTCCTCCCTTGCTCGTGCTCTGCCTCTCTCAAACTTAAAAAAAGGAAAAAAATAATGAAATGATAAAAAATTAAAAAATTAAGTTAGAAAAAAATGATTTTTTGCACTTGTTCTTAAAATCTAACTTGAGGAGCTAATCTCCAGGTGCCATGTAAGTGTCAACATTTTCAGTTCCAGTGGTCCCCTAAAGAAATATGTGGCCAGAAATATGAGAAACTATGCCCCAGCCCTATGGTAACTTATTTAAACCCTTGTAAAAACAAAACCAAACAAACAAACTTTTCATTTTCTAATGTATCCTTGCTGTTTGCTCCCAGAGGTATCAACTCTTGATTTTCATGTTTGTATCTGCATCTGATTCTCCATCTCTAACCCACTGTTTCCTATAATAACTTATGTATTACCTCATCTTGATTATTTTGTCTGGGCTACTGATTTGGAAATGGCTTGTATTTTTCTTCTTGGGCACACTCCAGTGAACATCACTGGGTGGAAATGCTGATCTATCATTTTTTTTCTCCCTGAGTGAGAATGCAAAGACCCATGTGTTCTATGAGCTTCTTCTATGTGTCAACTGCTTCGGTTTGTTTTTATTGTCCTGTATCTTCTTACCTTTCAGCAAATGCTCATACAGGCCTACCTTTTAGTGTGATAATTTGCAATTAGGCAAAAAGATACACATATTAAAAATTGTTTTTGGGCACCTGGGTGGCTCAGTCGGTTGAGTGTCCAACTTCAGCTCAGGTCATGATCTCACAGTTTATGGGTTTGAGCCCCTTGTGGGGCTCTGTGCTGACAGCTCAGAGCCTGGAGCCTGTTTCAGGTTCTGTGTCTCCCTCTCTCTCTGTGTGTGTCTCCTACTGTCCTCTTTTAAAAGCTCAGTGCTACAACATAGAATATTTCCTTTGGTTGTTTTAATAGGTCAAACTTCATTATTTGGATTCCTACTCATCCTCAAATTCCCACAATATTTTTCAAAGATGGATTTTATGCAGAATCAGCAATCATTTTGGGAGTTAATGACACTCACAGATTTTATATTTGTTTCTTCCCAAACTTTTCTTTCATATGTTTTTCTAAAATTCTACTAATTTTAGATCCTAAATATATCTTATATTTATCCACTAAATTTATCTTCACTTTAATAATTTTAACTGCTGGTATCTCTCCCTCTCTGAAATTGTCACAGTATCTTTTTTATTTTCTTGTGCACCTCTTGCCTTACTGAAATCTACATCATACCTGAGTATATAAGTTGCAAACATCACTGAAATCATGTCACACTCTCACTTAGATATATTCAGTAGCTTCTTGTAACTCTCTGAGTAGACACCCAAATCCTAGCCATTGCCAACAGGATGCTACTGATTTGACCTTTTCCCTGTCTGCCCTCTCGCTAGAGCTATTGCTCTCTTTGAGTCAGCCACATTCCCAGAAGTTTCCATGATCCATTCCAATGACAGCCTCCTCACATACTATTTCCTGTCTATTTTCACAAGGTAATTTCTAACCCACCCTCAAGTCTCAGTTGAAGACACACTCCTCAGGGAACCTTTCCTTTACCTCAGTCTGGATGTGATCCTTTTTGGGACACACACTCTCAAAATAATTCTTCCTTTACATGTTCTCACTAGTCACAGAGATAATCTTAAATTTAGGTTTCTTTGACTTTTGACCCCCCCCCCCCAGTGGGTTGGATCTAGATCAGGCAATGTTTTTTATTGATTTCCTTGCAGTTAAACCATTGTTGTTTAGCATCATTCCTGTCTCATGCCTTAAAATATCAGCCAAACAAATGACTGAATATTACTGTTACCACCTTGAAAACAGAATCAATGAGGACTGATTTAAACTTCTTAATTTTCTGCAAATATTAACCTATTATAAAACAGAATATACAAAAAAAAACCTATGCAAAAAATGAGAAAACATATTTAAAAACCTGGAATCAAGGAGGTCTTTATCATATGGCCCCGGAATCTCAATAAAGTGAATAAAAATGAAGTTATTTGTGTATATAAAATTTTAAATTCTATACATAAAAGACAAATAGAAACTGGGATATATATTTAATATAAATGGCTCACTAGGTTCATTTATAATTAGTTCCCACAAATAAATTACAAAATTATGAACTCCCTAATAGGAAAATGACAAAAGAAATGATCAGAGAAGTCCAAAGTAAGCCATGCAAATGGCTACCACAAATTGTTGATGCTTTTTAACATGAAAATTAATTGCATGTACAAAAACCACAATATCAGAACTGTACTTAATTTTCCAGACAGATTAAAACTTTTTCTATCCTCTACTTAGAACTTAAAGAGAAGAACACAGAATGACAAGGAAACAAATCAACTCCTAAACTTAACAAGTGGCAAATCTATAAATTCAAGGGCTGATAAGCTTCCTAAATGGCATTGTATCTTTAAAGAAATAGAAGCTTTTAAGACTTAGTGGAATTCCACAGCCCTCTGTTCAGAGAAACGTCAGATCCCTACCATCTGCTCTGGGCAATCACCCACCTCAGAGTTTAACTTCCAAATCTATGTTTGGATAGAAGACAGAAAAAACCATATTAAGTTTGCTTGGTCTTGATGCTATAGATGACAGGATTCGTTAAAGGAGGGAAGAGGAAGTAGAAATAGCTCATTATTACGTGGACCACTGGTGGCACATTCTTCCCAAACCTGTGGATGAATGACGGACCAACCACAGTGACATAGAAGATGAGAACACAGCCAATGTGGGAGATACAAGTATTGAGGGCCTTGGTTCTCTCTTAACCAGAGGCTATGCCCATGACAGTCTTAAGAATTAGGATATAGGAAAAAAGGGTGATCAGAGAATCTAGGAAGATTGTTAAAAGAACCAAAATTACAGAGTAAAGTCTATTGGAAGTTATGTCAGCACAGGCCAGTTTCATGACTTCTTGATGAAGACAGAAAGCATGGGAGAGAACATGAGAGTGGCAATATGGAAATGAGAAAAAGCTGCAGGATTACAGGGATGATGGATATGAAACCCCTCATAAAAGCTCCCATCCCTAAAGTTACAACACGAGTATTGGTGAGAATGGAAGTGTATTTCAAGGGATTGTGGAGGGCAATAAAATGGTCATAGGCCATGGCAAGTAAGATACCTGATTCCATGATGGAAAGGGAGTGAATGAAGTAGGCCTGCAAGAAGCAGGCTCTGTGGCTCATCTTCCGGTGATTCATCCACAAGACACCCATCACAGTTGGCATCGTGATCAATGTCACCATCGGATCTGTGCCTGCCAGCATGGCAAGGAAATGATACATGGGTTCATAGAGGCTGTGGTCATCCTTGATGAGGCAGAGGAGGGTGTCATTGCCAAGAAGCACAGAGATGTAGACAGCAAAGAAGGGGATGGAGATCCAGTGATGAGCAGCTTCCAGACCTAGGGAGCCAGTCAGCAAAAAGGGGCAGCTCTAATATTGGGCCACATAGTATGTCCACAGATGGAGAGCAACTTTCTAGAAACCTTTAAACCAGGAACCTGGACATTTTATTGGTATTTTATTACAGAAGCCTCAGTCACAATCTTCATACTTGGAGGTAATTAATCGGTGTGATAAACATAACTCCACAGGTATTTTCCTTTTCCTCCACATGAATAGTGGAAGTTTGCAGGTTATAGTTAGATAAGGAATGTTAGTCTGTCTCTAATTAGAAAAAAAATTAGGTTAATAGTTAAAATTTTCTCAAATTAAAAGAAATATTTTCATTCATTTTTCTTACAATATCAGGTCCTACTATTGTGTGTATGCTTAATATTTTCCTCCAGTAACAGTGTATAACAACAAAAAAAAGATAAGTAAGTACAAGTGGCCAAAAATCTTACTTAGTTGCTTTCTTGCTATGTTTGCTAAGTTTCTGGACACATTTAACTTTGATTTTGCATTTATCTTTCAAATTCATGATAAATACATACTTTTTTTTCCAGAAAAACTTGGCTTTGTTTGTTTTTGAAATTGAACGTTCACACATTTCATTCACACACAGTCACCACCATCACTTCTGATTGCTTTCTTGCTTGAACAGATATCCCTTTTTGGAGGTTGACTACCGGAAGCTTGGTCCACAGACCAGCCACAACTAACAAGCATAGGGACTTGTTAGACATGTGGCCTTAGACTGACTGTACCTCCAACCCACTGAACCAAAATTTGCATTTGATCACCATCCCTAAGTGATTCAGGTGCACTGTAATATCTGAGAATCACTGCTCTCAACATTTCATATTTATTCCATCTTTGGAGACATGTGCTTTTGGATTCTTCTACCTGGCTGGTTTCTTTGTTCCTTCCAAATATCCTCATACATTTTTTTCATAGCTCCTTAATTCACTGGTTCTCTTGTTTTTCCAAAATATTTTGACATAATTGAATGTTCATATTCTTTCTCTATGTCTCCTCTTACCTCTTAGCTCCTGTTTCGTTGACGCTTAATATCTGATGAGCTGTTGCTCATGGGACTGGTCACATTACAATGTTCCTACAGCCTAAAGGTGTCAGTCATTTCTACTACATCCACTTTCTTGGTGGACACAGCCCCAGATACAGCACCTATTACATTTTGTCCTGCAGTCTTCCTTTACCAAAAATTCAGAAGTGGAATACTTCCTCATAAAATGTCCTTAGTATCAAAAATAAATCAGAATCAGGACAATTCACAAAGAACATAACTCTTGTATAAAAAAATGCTCTGAAGTTACATTTGTGTGGGCATGGTACTCATTGAGATAGAAATCACCAACCCTAGGTGTTCCCTAAAATTAAAGCACATAAAGTCATAACAGAGGTTTGTATTACTATTATTGTACCAATGTTCTACTCCTGAAAGTTTGCTGAGGTTTAAAAACAGGGGTGAGAAACCAATATATAAGAGGCAGAGAAAGGTAGTTGTGAGAGGTAGTAAATTAGAGATACCTGTTCTACAGGGAAAAAAACAACAAAAACAAAAACAAAAACCCATAAAGTCCTGAATTTATTTAAGGAAAGGAATTCAGAATGATTAAACTGTATTTCCAGACTGCAAGCTTCTCCTTGAAAATTAATTAGGTCTTCTCAAAGATGGATAATGAAATGTCCAAGACCAACAAGGACATAAGTTCTTACTATTTTTATGATCAGAAAAATGTTTGAGAAACAAGGAGACTGTATTTCTCTTAATAGCTAGGCTTGGGTCAGAAAAATAACAAGATATAGAGAAATCTGTGATAGCTCTAAGAACTTAAAAAGCAGGACATGTTCCTGAGCCTTTGGAATAAAGAGAAAATCTGCCCAGGATGAAAAGAGGACTCTGATACTTATCCAGGAGCAGGTTGGGGGGAGGGTTCTAGGAGCACAAGATATAGTCATCAAACTGAAGCCACTATAGACAGTTTCCTCAGGGCTGGCACCATACTACATGCACCTTCCCAAGCCTACATTATGTAGCAAAATTTCCAAAATCATGGCTTGGCTGCATATGGGTTTATTTATTGACAAATGTTGAGAAAATTACATCAGATGCAGAACTGGATAGAGATAGGAAAGCTATGGTCTTGAAATTGAGCAGCAGTTCCCAACTCAGAACATGTATTTTCTTTAGTGACTTCCTAAGGTTCTGGAGGACCTGTCTTATCAATATCTGATGAATTGTCACTCAAAGGGCACCATACATATGAAGGTATAGACAGCCAGTAGAAGCACCATTCCTTAGCATCATCTGGGACGAGTGGAAAGATGAGTATTTTGAATGTGCACAGAATTAGTAATCACACGCCACACGATCATTGTACCTATGTTGAATGCTGAGAAAATCATTAAATAAGTGCAGTCTCTGTCCTGAAGAATCTAACAATACACACCAGCAGAGTGTATAACTGGACTTGATCTCTGTGTGGTGTTATGCAAAGTATTGCCAATTAATGTTTCAACAGGGTCCATAATGATGAAAAGATATAGATAATCTACCAACCTGATTTTCAGGTTATGATGTTTTTCTAGGTAAATAGGATTCCTAGACTTGTAACAACACACACACACACACACACACACACACACACACATAGAAACAGCCCAAAGTGCTCAGTCTGAGAGCATAACTTGATTCTAAGTGGATATAGGGGAGGGAAAGAAGCCCTTCATTATTTCCTTTTGAGGTCCACATATCTTTCCTCTCCATTGTTTTCTCCTGCACCTGAGCCCTCTCTGCTTCTGGTCATGATGATGCGGTTCATGGGATTGAGCCCCACATGGGGCTCTGCACTTACAGTGCATCAGGTTCTAATCATGTAGGGTCTTACAAATCATGTAAGGAGTTGTGACTTCACCCTGAGAGCAATGAATGTGAAATAAAGGGGCAGGGGTCAAGATCAGATAATCTCTCTTGTAATTGTACTTCGGTTAAAGTATGAAGGACACATTGAAAAGGAGAAAGAGTGAGTGAGAAGAGTGTAGGATACAACTACAATAATCCAGGAGAGAAACAGTGTTGGTGTGGATGTGATGAGGTATTGTCAGTAGGGCTGCGTAGAAGTGGAAGGGAGAAGGATTGTATGGCTTAGAAAGAGGAAATGCTGGTGGGGTGCGAGGGTGGCTCAGTAGGGTAAGCGCCTGACTTTGGCTCAGGTCATGATCTCGTGGTTTGTGAGTTTGAGTTCTGCATTGGGTTTTGTGCTAACAGCTCAAAGCCTGGAGCCTGCTTCAGATTCTGTCTCCCTCTCTCTCTGCCCCTCCCCTGCTCATACTCTGTCTCTCTCTCTCTCTCTCTCAAAAATAAATAAACATTAAAAGAATTTTTTTTAAAGAAAGAGGAGAGGTTGGTGACTGAAGGCAGTAGATTAAGGAGGGAGAATTGTTAAAGATGGTATCTGCATTTCTGATTTTATCTGGGTGGAGATATTAAAATAGGGATCACAGAAGAGACCGACTTTATTTAGTAATCAACAGTTATTTGTTATTTGACTCTTTCGCACTAAGCACTGTTTTACATACTGGATTTGGAGAAAGAATGAAGAGAATCATTCAGTTGAGGGCTTTGTGTGTCTATAAGCAGTCAGGTAAAAATGTCTCCTAAGCAGTTATACATGTGCATCTTGAGTTTAAAAAACAAATATGAGAGTAGGAGGAAGGACCTTAGAATGATCAATAATCAGATCAGATTGGAAACTGTTTCAAGTTACTAGAAGTAGTGATTAAGAGCATGGGCCCTGAAGTATGAGTGTAGGTATGAGCCCAAAGCTACTTCTTACAAGTTCTGTGTCTTTAACACTGGAGCTTCCTCATCTGTAAAATGGGGATGGTGGACGTAGTTGAAACAGTTTTCGTGAATGTTAGTAAAGAATGATGGTCAAAACTGTGTAAGTTAACATATATATATATATATATATATATATATATATATTGGCACAAGTCCTGGAAAATGTTCAGATCTACATAAGGGTTAATTCTGCTTTGTTTTGTTAAGTTTTCTCAGAAGAGTATAAAAGAATGAAATGTCTAGGATCAATTTAAAATAAATCCAAACAGGGACACCTATGTGGCTCAGTAAGTTAAGCTTCTGACTTTAGTTCAGGTCACGATCTCACAGTTCATGAGTTCAAGCCCCAAGTCAGACTCTGTGCTGACAGCTCAGAGCCTGGAGTCTGCTTTGGATTCTGTGTTTCTCTCTCTGCCCCTCCCCTGCTCATGCTCTGTCTCTCAAAAATAGATAAACATTAAAAACATAGATTAATTAAATTAAATTAAATAAACCCAAGCAAACAAACAAACAAAACATATAGGATAGTGATATAAGAGCCTCCAAAGAACTGAAAATAAAACCATCTAGGTTGTCAAGGCAAATGAAGACAAGAAGGAATCAGAAATAAAAGTGTCAGTGGACTGGATACCCTGTGTCGTCCCAGGAGAAAATGACATTGGGAGTGACCCAGGGAGAAGCTTGAAGGAGCATCATTTCCAAAAGCTATTTAAAACATATAATTATTATTCTTATTAGCTATGTATTTCATCATATGAAAGAATCATTATATATTTAATGATTTCCTACTCGCTGAAGTGTTCTTCCCTCCTATTTGAGTGTTGACAGGTCAAAATTTTCAGATGTTTGGCTTCGGCAAACTAATATAATCAATACTAACATAATTAATTATTGATACTAATACTAAGAAAATACTAATAAAATTAATAGGACATATGAGTGCCAATAGCCTGCATTTTGTTATTCTTAACTGACAGATAATGAGGCTCAGAGATTAAATGACTTGTTTAAGATCACAAAGGTTGTAAGTGAAGGAGGCAAGAGGAGAGGTGCTTTTTTCTTCAAAGACCACATTCTTTCTGCCATACTGTGCTTTTTTAATTTCAACAAATTTTCCATACTTCCTAAGAATAAACTGATGCAAATACATAAACTTACTAAATTCAAAGATATTACATGATTACAGTTTTAGCATTTTAAATGTAATAGTGTGTTCCATACCTCTAGATATACCCCATCCATGTTATCTGAGCAAGTTTGAGAACAAGTATATATTGTAAAAGTTAGAATATAATTTTATACATAATAATAAGGTGAAGTAAAATTGGTAACTATTTCTATGAAATGTTAAATTTTTAAGATGTTTTTGCTTAGATAGATGATAAAAATAAAGATCATGCTTATTACATCTTGTTTACATAGTGTATAAATATGGAATTACTTTGTCTATTTCATTGTTTTTATTTGAATTCATTTCTAGGCATCACTCTATTAGAGATACTTATTATGTTACACTTACTTATGTCACCATTGTCTTGATTTTTTTAAATGTATCTTTTCCCTTGCTTTTAAATTCTTGTTTTATATTTTTATTTTTAATTTTTGAACTGCTTGGACTACACAGACTTATTATTCTTTTCTCTTTCATAGAATTAATGGGAAAAACCTAGTTAAAATGAAGAAAAAAGCTAGGTGAATTAAGAATGAGAGCAAACTGGGATGCCTGGGTGGCTCAGTCAGCTAAGCATCCGACTTCAGCTCAGGTCATGATCTCACAGCTTGTGAGTTCAAGCCCCATGTCGGGCTCTGTGCTGACAGCTCGGAGCCTGGAGCCTCCTTCAGATTCTGGGTCTCCCTCTCTCTACTCCTCCCCCACTCACACTCTATCCTGTGTCCCTCAAGAATAAATAAACATTAAAGAAATTTTAAAAAGGAGAGCAAACAATGATAGAAGACCTAAATCAATGATTTTCTTTTTTGTTGTTTATTTATTTATTTATTTATTTATTTATTTATTTAAAGAGAGAGCACACACAGAGAAGGGGCAGAGAGAGAGGGAGAGAAAGAATCCCAAGCAGGCTCTGCCACGGTCAACACAAAGCCCAAGGCAAGGCTTGATCCCATGACTGTGAGATGATGACCTGAGCTGAAATCAACAGTTGGACACTAGAGGCGCCTGGGTGGCTCGGTCGGTTAAGTGTCCGACTTCGGCTCGGGTCATGATCTCATGGTCTGTGAGTTCGAGCCCCGCGTCAGGCTCTGTGCTGACTGCTCAGAGCCTGGAGCCTGTTTCAGATTCTGTGTCTCCCTCTCTCTCTGCCCCTCCCCTGTTCATGCTCTGTCTCTCTCTGTCTCAAAAATAAGTAAACATTAAAAAAAAAATTAAAAAAAAAAAAGTTGGACACTTAAGTGACTGAACCACCCAAGTGCCCCTAAGTCAATGATTTTTCAAAGGTTATTTTATAAATAGCCATCTTCAAAGGAGAAATAAATTATTTTACAAGAGAATCTGTTGGCTACAGGAAATTACTCTGGGGATCCTGACAATTCCTTTTCCAGTAAATAAATAAATAAATAAATAAACAAATAAATGTATGTCATGGACTAATTATTGATTGAATACATTAGCATTTTATTTGCCAACACAATTTTCTATAATTTTGCTGAATGTACACCATTCTCCCTAACCCTCTTTACCTCATGATGAACTAATAAAATATAGCTTCTCTTCCTGTATTGCTCATGGACAGATTCTCATCATGTTTACCCCTGTATGGAATAAAATGCCTGGGAAGCCCTGGGAGAGCTTTCTTTAAATATCTTAAGTGTTTTAAGTCTGGAAAATTACAATATTTCTTGAAAATAGTTCATTTCACTACCATCCCCTCAATCCAGAAAAAAAAAAGACAAAATGTTGCCCCTGCATACATATTGGAATGCTTCCTTGACTAGTATCCCTTTTCCATTAGGCATATGTTGAGGTTCTGAAGTGCATATCACAGAAAAAAACTTCAGGTGTCCAAGAAATGGAACTTTATTTTATTGCAGTGGTTTGAATTCCTCAGCCCATAAGTTTGAAGACACCACATATTATCAACTCAGAGCTTTCTCATTAATCCATTGTGGGCATCTAGCTATGCTGACACTGCTGGAATCCAAGCGCTTGTTTGGCCATGGGTTGTTTTGGTGGCAAGACCTCTCTTGGTCTGAATATCTTATTCTCATTTCCTTCTAATCCACTTTAGTGACATGCAGTACCTTTAGGGTTTTCTAAGACCCTCTGTCATCTCTGATGCACTCTCAAGCACACAAGAAATTTTTAACTGTTTTCCACAAAGTGTTGGGAAACTCTTTCAAGCTATTTTATTCCCCTATCATCGTATAGACTCTGCAGCCATTTCAAATATCATTGATCTCAGTTAACCATGAAGACAAATAATTCTGACAGACTAAAAAATGACAGTATACAGCAAACCAACCTACCAAACAAAGCACCAGGACTAAGGTCAATGTCCCTGGGAGTATGATGGGGGCAAGGGGTGAAGAATCAGCATGATGAGTCTGTGTCATTTAAATGACAGGAATGCTGGTCCCTTTGACTGTGAGCCACATTGGCTTTGTATAGTCCATGCTCCCAAGAAACACATCCCACAGTGGGGACAGACTCCAAGGTAAATAGATCAGAATCAAATTCTATGCAAAGAGAGAAGGCGATTGATGCCATTCCTTATCTGCTTGGTCTTAATACTATAGATGATTGGATTCATAAATGGGGGGAAGAGGAAGTAAATATAGCTCATGATAATATGAACTACATGTGGCACATATTTCCCAAATCGATGAATAAGGGTCAACCCAGTAACAGTAACATAAAAAACCAGAACACAGCTAATATGGGAGACACAAGTGTTTAGAGCCTTAGCCTGCTCCTTACCTGAGGCAATCCCCATGACAGTATTAAGGATTAGAATATAAGAGATCAGGATAAGCACAGAGTCCAAGAAGCCAGTTAATGAGACCAGCACTATAGGATAGAGTCTATTGAAGGTGATGTCAGCACAGGCCAGTTTGATCACATCCTGGTGTAGGCAGAAAGCATGAGAGAGAACATGGGATCCACAGTAGGGAAATCCAGAGAGGGTGATGATTACGGGCACAATAAGTATAAATCCCCTCATTAGAACCCCCAGACCTATCTTCACCACCCTAGCATTGGTGAGGAAGGAGGTGTATCTCAGGGGACTGTGGATGGCAATGAAACGATCATAGGCCATAACAAGCAAGACTCCAGACTCCACAATAGAGAGTGAATGGATTAGATAGGCCTGAAAGTAGCAGGCTCCTTGGCTGATTGCCCTGTGACCAAGCCACAGAACACCAAGCACGGTGGGCATTGTTGTCAAAGTCACTCCAAGGTCTGTGGCTGCCAACAGAGCCACAAAGTAGTACATCGGCTGGTGGAGAGTGTGGTCTTCTCTGATAAGGTAGAGGATGGTGCCATTGCCAAGGAGTATGGAGACATAAATGACAAAGAAAGAGATGGAAATCCAAGGATGAAATATCCCCAGACCTGGAAAGCCAGTCAGTAGAAAAGGGGCAGCACTGATGTTGGACCACATGGTGGATCCCTGAGAAGAAACAAAAAAGTTCTCTCTAGACCAACCCTGTGCAGTAGGAATATAATTTGAGCCATATGTGTGATTTTACATATTCTAGTAGTCACATTAAAAAGAATAAAAAAAGGGGCGCCTGGGTAGCTCAGTCGGTTAAGTGTCTGACTTCAGCTCAGGTCATGATCTCGCGGTCCATGAGTTTGAGCCCCGCATCGGGCTCTGTGCTGACAGCTCAGAGCCTAGAGCCTTTTTCCGATTCTGTGTCTCCCTCTCTCTCTGCCCCTCCCCTGTTCATGCTCAGTCTCTCTCTGTCTCAAAAATAAATAAACAAAAAAAATTTAAAAAGAATAAAAAGGAAAAAGTCAAAAGTAATTTTAATACTACATCGTATTTAATCCACCATCTCTAAAATGCAGTCCATCTATATCTGTATCTTTGTCCATCTCTGTTTCTGTCATCTAGTTTATTCTCCTCTCTATGGTGAACATATTTTATAGTGTAGGAAAGAAGTCAGTCTTTTCATTTTGGATCCGCCATTCACAATATGTGTCCACTGATTCTCCAAATAGGAATTGGTGATACCTACCTATATGAGGGACTTGACTTGGCATTAGGGACACAAACCTCATGGTCTTGTCACAAAAATAAGCTCTCTTTCAATGATACCATATATACTTGAATTATAGCTCACACTATAATAATTTGTGTGGGTAAGTATATTATGCAACCACACAGGACCAACTCACTCAGGAAACCCCTGAGAGGGGTGCCTGAAGCTTGTCCAGGTACCTCCTAACCCCATGGGACTGTTATATTACTAAACTTTTTGCTTCAAGGAAGCATTGCTTTTGGTGCTGAAGACAACAGATGGAAACTTAGAAGTGACTATTTCTTTTCAATTCCTAAATTCTACCTGAGGTAATCATATTTAGCTCATTAAAATGAAATAAGCTATTATTAAAAGAAGATGCAGGGTGGACCTAATCTAATCATACCCTTAAAAGCAAAGATTTTTCACAGACTAGTGATGGAATGAAACCCCAAGTATTTCAAAGTTTGAGAAGAATGTGACAGATAGTTGCTAGTTGGAAGATGTAAGGGACCACATAGGGAGGAATTCAGGCAGCTTCTAGGAGCAGAGAGAGATCCCACCTGACAGCCTGTAAAAAATTAGGGACATCAGACTTATTGCCATAAGGAAATATATTCTGCCAACAACATGAATTAGTTTGGAAGTGGATTCTTCCCTAGAACCTTCATACAAGACCCCAGCCCGGCCACTGCCTTGACTATAGCTTCAGGACACCCTAACAAGAGACCCAGGCAAGCCTACCAGACTGTGGCCTAGAGGACTGTGGTATTATAAACAAGTCTTGTGTTAAGCAGCTGTTTGTGGGAATTTGCTGCACAGCGATCGAAAATGAAAACAGTAGCATTAAATATTAAACTAATATATAAAATCTATGAAAGTTAATGTGTCAATTAGACAATCTAAAACAAATTGCCCCGTGGCAAAGTCCTATAAAGCCTCAGTGGCTAACATTACACAGTTACTTTTCCACTCATATACGTGGTTCAGTTCATTTCATTTGGCTGTGGTTGGGCACATCTGGTGATTTCTGCCTCTCTTGCACTTGCACCTAACATTCAGCTGGATGTAATCTCCATCCTGTCATCTTCCTATTCCCTCCTCCTTATGTCCATTACAGTTTGTGCGTGTGTGTGTTTAAATCTTATTCCTCACTTTGCTCTCTCCCTGTAGCTAAGTCCCATATGTCTCTTCTGCATCACCCAGGCTCCTGCACAAAACTTAATGCAAAATGTTTTGTCTTTTACATCATATTACTAGCGTCTCAGACCTAGGGGCTCTAATTAACTCACCCAATTGAAACATGGATGTATTTTCTTTTTTTTTAAATTTTTTTCAACGTTTTTTATTTATTTTTGGGACAGAGAGAAACAGAGCATGAACGGGTGAGGGGCAGAGAGAGAGGGAGACACAGAATCGGAAACAGGCTCCAGGCTCCGAGCCATCAGCCCAGAGCCTGACGCGGGGCTCGAACTCACAGACCGCGAGATCGTGACCTGGCTGAAGTCGGACGCTTAACCGACTGCGCCACCCAGGCGCCCCAACATGGATGTATTTTCAATCCAGTGCTAACATTGCTTTCTTTATTGACTGCTATGGGAATGTATCAGCCTTCCTGGAAGCAAAGACACATTTTGACATAGATTATCCGGTCATTAATGAAATTTTAGTAGTCTTATTTGTAACACAGTGATGCAACAACTGGCTGGTAAGCTGACATTAAACTGAGTTATGTATTGGCATTGACTTCCAAATACTACTTACTGATATACTAATTGGCTAATGTGTAAGCTGATTGATCGAAGCACAGCCTTTACCAAACAAATGTCCAATTAAGAGTGACCAATAACTCACCAACACCCTGCATATGTGGTCACCCTCAGGCCCTCCAAACTCTAATATTTTCTCAAAGGTGGATATTCCTGACCAGTCCTGACTGGGTCTTACCCCCAGTGGAGCTCTTACACTGTGACCACCCCAAATCTTAAAGGAATGGCAATTCTTAAGGTTAGGCACAGAAGTAAGAACACACACACAGAGTTTTGTCCTATAACTGAGACTTCATCAAACTACTGAAGGCAAAAAGCACAAAGAAGAGGAAGGGGAGGACAGAAAGGCAACATAGGGAGATATGAGAGAAAGAAAACTGAACGTAGAGAATAGCATGAAGAGGAGGAAAAGATGTGATGTCAGAACCTGTGTATGTCATGATGGCCCTGCCCTGCACCTGTACTCCCAACAGCAGCCTCTTCCTCTTCCCACCTCTTCCAAAGAATATTCCTGTTGTAGGAAAAATAATATTGATAGCCCTGGGCTACCAAAAAGGTCTAGGTAGCAACCTGGATCTCTCGATTATGCGTATATGCACCCACGATTTAAAAATAAAACAAGACAAAACAAAAAAAGCACTGCATATCTCAGAGAGTCCGTATTTTCTAGGGAGTTTTTCTTTTTAGGGAACATTTCTGTTAGAATCTGTTACGCTGGACACAATCCATGGATAAACATAGTTTTCCTCAGTTCTCTATTCACCATCTTGTAACATCTACGTGAAGGAAGAGTACTCCAAGAAGAGCAATCTTTATTTTCTTCCCTATTCTCTCCCTCTCATTCTCTCATGGTCATCCCAGCCTTACCTGGGGCACCAGGAATTAAGGGCAGAGGCAACTGTGGTCTTGATATAGAACCTGATGCAAATGTTATCTTTGAAGAGTGCTATTAGGACTAATTGGTAAAGTTATTTGTATAGGAAAATGCTTCCCCAGGGTCCCTTTGGCTGCTGAATAATTAGGTTTCTGAGATATCTTCTCCTGGCCTCCTCTGGGGAAGTAGGAGGACCCACAGAGCTGTGTCCTGTAACCCCACATTTTTGCTACAGATAGAAAGCAGGATTATAGCTTCTTCTAGCAGATGGAAGTCGTGCTGTCAAATCACCTTTGTCCTTTCTGATCTCTACCTGAACAGAGAAGATACCAACAAAACTGCATTTGCCTTTGTCATTCCTGAATCCAGGAACAAGGAATCTCATGAAATTTAAGTGAAGTTTGATAATTCCCTGACAATTACCTCCCCTTGGTTTCAAATGAGATGACTTATTATACAGTATTTCACACATGTATTCTTTTTTTATGTTTATTATTTTTTTTCTTTTAGAGAGAGAGGGACAGAGTGAGCATAAGTGGGGAAGAGACAGAGAGAGAAAGGCAGACACAGAATCCGAAGCAGGATCTAGGCTCTGGGCTGTCAGCACAGAGTGGGATGTGGGGCTCGAACTGACCAACTGCGAGATCATGACCTGAGCCAAAGTTGGATGCTTAACCAATTGAGCCACTTAGGCGCCCTTCACACGTGCATTCTTAAAGTGATATCATTTCACAAATGAGTGCAGTTACTGATGAATTCTTTTAAACAGTAGGCTTTTTATCTTTCTCTTAGTAAGTCTTATCCAGAGATAATAGTTCTTGCCTTCGGAATATAAGTCAAATAAAAAAAAATCTTCTTTTACTTTAAGTTATAAGGAATTTTACTTAAAATAAATTTTACTTTAAGTAATAATGAATAGTAATAATAATAAATAATAATGAACTGAAGTAGTGGAGATGGAGAAGGTGTTCTTTCCATCCTTAACTTCCCCTGATAATTTGTACTTGAGTAGAAAGGGCTGTAGTCACATTCTGGCATGGATAAGGATCTGATGAGCTCTCTTGTCTTGTCTTAGCCTCGTCTCCTAAATTTGTCCTGGAGTCTAGCCCAACTGCGAGAAATTAAAATGAGAATGGGTGCAATGTAGTGAACCATACAGGTCACAATTTAGCTTCTGACATTTCAGATTCAGTTAAGTTCCTCTTGAACTCTCCTCAGCCCATAAGTCTTTCTCAAAGTCAGTAGGATCTGAGAAGTCACAATTAGTAGGAGTCAGTCTCTGAGAATGATTTGAGTCTGAATTCCCTTTCCCTGAAAACTCTTTGCCAAGTGCAAACTTAAGGGTGACTTGATTTGGAAAATCATATTTTGAGCTGAAAATGAGGTCAAATAATGAGAACGTAAGACAAACAACAAGAATTCCAGCATTCTCTCTGTTTCATCAGTAGGAAGATTTACCCTCTCATCCATAGAACTTCACATCACTTGTGTATAACCATTTCTGGAAGCACCACTTCCTCTAGAACAGATGGAGGTCACTTGCTGCAAGACACCCCAGTCAGGATAACTTCCAACATGAGGCATAGGACAAGTCATTGGAGAATGGGAGCAGCTGTTAGCCTTTATCAACCAACACTCCAAACAGCCAGGTTTGAAGGCCCTGGGAGGAAGTGGATGGGGCACCATTTCCTTAAGTGGCCATTATGGCTCTGCTCTGCATGTGTTTTCCAAACCTTATTCATTCCTTTCATATTCCCTGCAATACTGCCTGTGAAGTACAGAATCCCAGAGGCATAATCTCTCTGATTTGGGAAGACTTCCCATCTCAGGTAGTGAAAGCCTTTCTTTGATGTAGTGTTTCCCGACAAAGGTCACACCATCAGTGCCTGTCTCTTGTGGGTCACAGAGCTCAATCTTCATGAGACTATGTGTTTTGAAGATATTGAGACAGCTTCATTAGTAAAAATATCTAACTTTCTGAGTGAAAATATTTTCCTCTGGCCTTACCTGGCAATGGATCTCAGCTCTGGCGTCATGCAGTTTTTAAGTCCTATTCCTACCCCATAATATTCATGATATATATGAAGGTAACATTCAGGCATTCTACAGATTCAGAGAAGTCTTTTTCTTCGGAATTTTTTCCTATTTGTTGATCAAGGAGCAAGAGAAAATAAAAGGGTAGGCATGGTAAGGAGATAATCAAGGACATAGTTCCAGCTGGAGTTTCGCTTTAGAAAGGAAAGAGTTGGTATTTGCCTGTGGTCTGCTTCCTGGGGAGCAGGGGCCATAATCTTGGTGAAGCAGTTCCAGTTGACTTGAGAATAATAACCTGAAGTAAGCAGCAAATGTGAGTGATGAGTAGCTAACACTCATAAGGGGCAAAGAGTAGGTACACAGTTCTGTAAAGTGATATGGACAAAGCACCAATCACATCAATAGCATCTTCTGTATATTTTTTCTCCTGACTCATCTACTTCCTTCTTTGCCCCAGTTGTAATGTAATGTAATGTAATGTAATGTAGACACAGCATCCACCCTGGGAGGATATTTTGACTTGAGTCACATTCTCTTCCCAACTCATCAGAAAATCTCAACCAAAATGTGCAAATCTATTCCTTCAATCCCTCAAGTTTTGTTCATAATAAAAGGATGGAGGAAAAAAAAAACAACATTTCTTCCATTCAGACAGACCAGTTAGCCATTGGTAGATGTTCTGGAGATGGTACCAACATCAGAGCTAACAGTGGAATAGTAGGATATGAATGGGGGCAAAGATGGAAGGGAACACTGACTATGTCTATTTCCTCTTTTTTATCCATTGTTCCTCTTATCACAAACTAGTTTTTCATAAGTTAGCAGTGCCTTGGGAAATAAATACAAGCTTATTTTTTTAATATTTTTTTAAATATTTATTTTTGAGAGACAGAACACAAGTGGGGAGGGGCAGAGAGAGAGGGAGACACAGAATTCAAAGCAGGCTCCAGGCTATGGGCTGTCAGCACACAGCCTGACATGGGGCTCGAACCCACCAACTGTGAGATCATGGCCTGAGCTGAAGTCAGACACTTAACTGACTGAGCCACCCACATTCCCCAAGCTTATAATTCTTGAGACAAATTCATGGTCATTTGATGGAGAGGGGAGGAATCAATGATATGGTTGGGATGTTAAGTGATTACAACACTGAGTGAGGAAGAATTCATACTTCTTTACTGGAAAGTTACAGAACATCAGTGGTCAGACACACAGGTTCCCACAATTTGTGTGAATATCTGTGGAGCAATTCATGGGAATGACATTGGATATAAACAGACCAAACTTTATTTCATGCAAACCAACTCATTATTTTATACCCTTATAACTCTTTTCCTATCTGCCACCTTTCTAAAACCCTAAAGGTACATATTATAAATACATTATAGACACAACTATAAACACCCATGGTGTTGTTATCACAAAAATTGAGTGGCAAACAGATATTAAATATACAATAATTTTCTTTAAGAAGAATTGCACAAACTAGATTAGACCAAAGACCTGAGCTTACAGAGGTACTATAGGGAAATTTTTAGCTCTACTTTGGCAATTATTTTACCAAGAGATTTGATCATGGGTGTTTGATATGAGATTTCTTTGCTCCACTGCCAAAACCCAGATTTCTTACATTTTGTGCGAGGGACTATGATGGTTAGCAAAAAGGCGAAGAAAGCCACTCCGGATCTGCTTGGTCTTGACACTATAGATTATAGGATTCATTAGTGGAGGGAAAAGAAAATATACATAGCTCATAGTGAGGTGGACAATATGTGGAACCTGCTTCCCAAACCGATGAATCAGAGACAATCCAATGACTGTGACATAGAAAACCAGGACACAGCAGATATGGGAGACACAGGTGTTGAAGGCCTTGGCCCTCTCTTCTTTGGAGGCAATTCTCAGGACACTCTTGAGTATCAATACATAGGAGATGAGGATGATCAGAGAATCCAGCACAAATATAAAGACTACAAGCACAACTGGATACAGCCGATTGAAGGTGGTGTCAGCACAGGCCAGTTTGATGACATCCTGGTGAAGGCAGAATGCATGAGAGAGGACATGGGAATGGCAATAGGGAAAAAAATAAAGGGGTACAATTGGAGGGATAACAGATACAAACCCCCTCAGCAGAACTCCCAGTCCAATTTTCAGCACTTGAGTATAAGTGAGTATGGAGGTATATCTAAGGGGGTTGCGAATGGCAATAAAACGATCATAAGCCATAGCAAGCAAAACACCAGACTCTACAAAGGCAAGTGAGTGTATAAAGTAGGCTTGAGAAAAACAGGCTACTTTCCCAATCTCCCTGTGATCCAACCAGAGGACTCTGAGCACCGTAGGCATCGTGGTCAAGGTCAGCCCTAAGTCTGTGGCTGCTAGCATGGCCAGGAAATAGTACATAGGTTCATGAAGATTGTGATCTTCCTTAATGAGAAGGAGGAGGGTGCTGTTGCCTAAAAGGACAGAGATGTAGATGAAAAAGAAGGGTGTGGAAATCCAGTGGTGAGCTGCCTCCAAGCCTGGGAAACCAGTCAACAGGAAGGAACTGGAATTGCCGTTCGGCCTCTCGTCGGGTTTATCCAAAGACATGTCTTTTTTTTCTGTTATTACCACAGAAATACAGCTCCACTTTCAAGGTATCCCTCCAACTATATCGTCTCAGAATTCTTTCTTAAAGGTAATAATGACATCAATATAAGCTATTGTTTCTCAAAACATATTCTCAAAACAAGTTGTATCTTCTGTGTTCTTAACTGCATATTCCTGGGACCATCCCTTAACTACTTAATTAAATCCTTGGTGTTTCATATGGTCATCTGCATTTTAACAGTCTCCCCAGGAAATGTTTAATCCATACTACATTTAGAAACCATCTATATCAACTATTCAGGCTTCACAGAAAAAGCCCTATTTTGTGGATTTCAAGGAACCCAACCTTGACCTAACTATACTTGTCTTCATGGTGATTCCTAACTCACATTATCCTGTATATGTGTGACTTTGAATTCTCAACAAAAGTTCCAGGGGTCTAAGAGAAAAAAAAGGCATGGAAAGAAAAGCTGTACCACTACCACTGTTGCTAAGGAGCAGACAGATATGAGGAAGAGGTGCTGTGCCTTCCCAATTCATGGATCTGTGTTGGAAAACAAACATTACATTTTAATTAGCCTCCCCCTGGATACTACATAACTTTTAAATATCACTACAATAGCCTAATTTTAAGTTAGATAATTATAGACCCTGGAGCTGGAATAAATACTTAGGCAAGCCAAGGACATGGCTCATTGACTTTATCCTTCAGTTTGAAAAAAAAAAAATTATCTTATTTCCATGTAATTTCCTTCTCCCTCCCCATTATTTTTCTGTGGACCCACCCTAGTAACTCCCTAAAACCTGATTTCTCCCCTTTCAAGCTCTCCATTTGTGTGAAATATCCACCTTCTTGATCTCCTTCCTTCTATATCCAGCTGTGGGCTTCTGAACCTGTCCTACCCGTAATAAATGAGAGCCCTTCTGCTGCTTAAACAGAGTTGCCTGTTAGTGGAAGGAAGAGTTATGTCCCGATTTCATTGTCTCTTCTGCTACTAGATTATGGACTACTTGAATATAGAAACTATGTTTTATTTGCCTTACTCAACACCTAGTGAAGTACCAAACATGTTGTGTATACATACACACATATTACATACATACATCAATTATATATAAATACATGTATACATACATACACATATACATGCATACACATACATTTATACAATTATGCATATATACACTAATTCACCCAATATGTTTTCAGCATCCACTATGTGATAGGGATGGCATATTAAGTACTGGGATTAAATGCTAATAAGACAAAGTCATGGATTTTATAAGCCAAAAATTAGGTTAGAAAATAAATAAGAAATATTTAGATAAATATAAGTGCAATTTTAAAATAAAACAGCACTATTTAATAGAGATTGATTGGGATGATATTGCATACAGTTTATTAATTTGGATGATCTGTCTCTGAGGAGGTGACATTTGAGCTAAAACCTGAATAACAATGAAGGTTGGCCATATGAAGATCTGGAGGAAGACTCTTCCATTTAAAAGGGAAAATTAGCATGTCTGTAGGAGCAAACAAGACAGAGACAATAGGTACTTTCAGAGACCCAGGTGGTGGTCAAGGGCCTTATAGATAACATAGGGCCTTATAGACAACACTGGAACTCTATTTTACTACAAATGTGATGAAAACACATTGGACAATGTAAAAATCACAGTGGAGGAGGGCATAGTGATATACTGAAATCTGCATTCTTAAATTATCAGTTGGAATGCTTTGTGAGGAATGGATAATCAAGCAAGATCCAAGAAAGGATAGTAGTTAGAACACTATCAAAATAATCCAAGCTGGGGATGGTGATTATGACTAGGAAAGCAGTGGAAATAAAGAAAATTTAAACAGATATAGATACATTTTTTAGGTGGTACCAAGATTTGCTGATATATTGGAAATGGGAATGAGGGAGAAACAAAATAAGACTGGCTCATTTCTTTGTGTGTGTGATCTATGGCTTGAGCAAATGGAAGGATGGTGAGGTCATTTCCTCAATGGAGTAAGTCTGAAAGACATATATTTACTCACAAGGAAATCAAGAGTTATCAGTAAATATGGTTGAATTGGAGCAAATGGATGTCCTTTTTTTTTTCTTTTTACATACCAGAACAGTTTGTTCAAGCTTTTTTCCTAACTTAAAAACAGATATTCTCATTCAAGTATGCTTCTTTGAAGTTATTTTGCCAGTGGAAACCACCACCCTTAAGATGTTTTCAAAGAAAACCATCCTCTTACCTTGTACCTGTACAGATGAGATTGAACTGCAAGCTTCTAGCAATGAAGTGGTGCCAGACAACTGGGCATGAGATGTGGATTTAGCCCTTTGGGGCTGACACTAAGCAACATAAAATTGGCAGAATCATTTCTCATTCTCCACACTCTGTCTTCAGGATTAAGATACATAAATTTAGAGTTTACTGAAAATATAATGAGTATTGTTAATTTTTCAGTCACTGGATACAAAGATAATCCCACATAGGTGTTCCTCTTCTTAGGTATTCTAAATACAACCTCATTCCCCTTACTTCTCTGACTCTTAAGCAATGATCTTAACCCAATGTCTTAAGGCAGTTTAGTGAAGAATTCTCATTGTAAAAGAATATGTAACACAGTAATATAAATCACAATAAAGCTACTCAAAATGGAGGAGAACCATTCTATTTTTCCAATAACCTTCAATTCAGTTTCCTCTTCTCTATTTCCAAGAATTCCTTTCAGATCTAACTTGTACTTGGTGCTATGAGAAATTCACATGTCTTCAGCTAGGAGCTTCTCTTAGTTTCTGAGAAGAACATTGAGGAATGATTCAAAAGCTGAGTAAAGACCATAGGAGAGGAAAGAGGTTATGAAAATTTGGAATAGCACTAAGAAGAAGAATATATAGTTGACTAAATTCAGGCAATCTTCTACCATTTACAGCTATAACCATTCTCTACCTCATTTCAATATAGTGTGGGATTAGAGGTACCTCTGTGATCATCCCCTAGAAAGGACAGGAGACATGTGAGAGGGCCAACCATATCCATACCATGGAGCACGGCAGGTGTCTCATATGCCCAGATACCTTTCCAAGTGCTACCAAATTCACTGAGATCTGTGCACTCATAGAGAGCCATGAGCTATAAAAATCCTTTCCTTCTTCTTCCCTCTGTTTTCTCTCTAGATAAGCTTATAGAGGAGTGCCCTAGTACCCTTTCCTATATATGCTGGGTGTTTGCCCATACTCACATGCTGCCTCGCTTGGATGTTAGGGATAAAGAACGGGGTTCTTGGGTCCTGCCTGGGGACTCAGATCACATGGCTCCTTCTCAAAGTCAGTTAAGAGATGCAGTCAGTTGAGGCTATTAATGAAGAAAGCACCTCCCCAGAGTTTTCCCTTTTCCAGCCACTGTAGCTCTTAAAAAGCATTTTCTCTATCTTAACCCCTCCTGCGAAGGAGATGGAACATTTAACTAATCTCTCCAAGGTCTTAAAGCATCTTCTCCCAATCAGGTAAGGGGTTAACAGAGCCTCAGGTGGCAGCTTTATGTGTGAGAAATCAGAGTGCTTGTCTTTGTGGCCCCAGCAGACCTTGGTATCACCTATGGGAGACCATTTATCCTCCACATCTACTTCAAAGGTCAAATCTCTCCCAGTTGATCTCAGGAGAAAACTTAATGCATCTTATTAGCCTAAGGCTTTTGAATTAATTATATTTTCTGCTTGGTTTATCTCAAAGCTAGCTTGAAAGTGGAAAATTAGGTAGACTGGAGTCAATATATAAAAGTCAGTCAGCCTCCTCTAGTAACTAACATGAATCTTCAGTCCTCGTTTTTCCCTGATTGACTTCACATTGCCAGAATTTTTGTTTGCTGGAAATGACATGAACATACCTATAACACAGTGCATGCCTCATCACTTTAGCCCCAAGGATGATAATATCTGTGGTTTCTCCTTTGACCATGCATGGCAGGAACCATCTTCCCTGTTACTGGTTTTAGAGGAAAAGAAACATATAGTACTCATGAACAAATTTCCTGTCCCTAAAGATCTGTTTGGGTTTCTACCATGTTTTGTTAGGATTAAAGCAATGTTTAATGCAAATCTGAGATGCAAATGACTACTCTTAGAATCATCAGCTGGCTACTAAATGTGGTAGGCTGAATTGTGTCAACTTGAAAATATTCGTATGTTGAAGTCCTAACTCTCAGTACCTCAGAATGTGACTGCATTTGGAGCTATGCCTTTAAGGAGGTTATTAAGTTAAAATGAGACTGTTAGACTGGGCCCTAATGCAATCTGACTTGTGTCCTCAGAGGAAGAGGAAATTTGGGCATGGAGACAGACAACAGAGTGCACAGAGGAAAAGCCTTGTGAAGACACGGGGAGAAGATGGCCATCTATGAGGCAAGAGAGACTTCAGATGAAACCAACCCTGCCAATGCCTTGATCCAGGGCATCGAGCTTCCAGAACTCTGAGACAATAAACTTTTGTTGTCTAAGCCATGCAGTCTGTGGTACTTGGTTATTGCAGCTCCAGAAAACCAGGACACCAGTAATGTAAACATGGACAAATTACACAACCAACCTGTTTAATACTGAATGTATATTAAGGTATAAACTTAATAAAAATTATACAAGACTGGATGCTAAAAGTTACAAAATTCCAATCAACAATATCAAAGAAGACCTGTGTGAATGGAGAGATGTACTTCATGGATCAGAAAACTCAATATAGTAAGCAGGTCAATTTTCCCTGCTTACCAATTTCCCTGCTTTCCAATTGATCCATAGGTTTAGTACAATTCCTGGCAGTCACAGCAAAGTTTTTTTTGTTTTTTACAGACATAGACAGGCTTATTCTAAAATATATATGGGAGACAAGAGATCTAAATAGCTAAAACAATTTTGAAAAATAATAAATGGGAAGAATAATTCTGTTCAATGTTAAGGCCTAGTATATAGCTCTTGTAATCAAGGTGGTAATGGTATTGATGGAGGGACAGCTATATAGAAATATGGAACAGAATAGGAAACCCAGAAATCAACTGACCTAGATATACCCAAATGATTTTTTAATTTTCTTTTAGTTTTTATTTGTAAAAAATTTCCCCAGCTTTATGGGAATATAACTGACATAACAACATTGTGTGAGTTTTAAGATATACAATGTGATAAATTATATGCATATATATTGTACAATGATTAACACAATAATGGTAATAAACACCTCCATCACCTCACATAATTACCACTTGTGTGTGTGTGTGTGTGTGTGAGATGGGAACATTTAAGATTTACTCTATCAGCAACTTTCAAGTACATAATACAGTATTGTTAACTATAGTCATTGTGCTGTGCATTGATCCCCCAAATTTACTCATCTTAGTATATGTGCTGCCGAAGCGAGCACCCAAATTTACTCATCTTAAAACTGCAAGTTAGGTCCTTGTGGTCAACATCAGCCCATTCCTGACCCTCAACTCCCAGCCCCTATCAACCACCATTTTACTCTTTTTCTGACTTTGATTTTTTTTAGATTCCACATATAAGTGAGATCATCCAATATTTTTCTTTCTCTATTTGACCTTATCGTAATTTCACTTAGCAGAATGCCTTCAAAGTTTATCCATGTTGCCAGGATATCTTTTAATGACTAAATAATATTCCATTATATGTGTATGTATACACATAAATGTATGTGTATACAGTAGCTGTTAAGCAGCTGACTCTTGATTTCAGCTCAGATAATGATCTCATGGTTCGTGGGTTGGAACCCCATGTCAGGCTCTACACCAACAGTATGGAGCCTGCTTTGCATTCTCTCTCTCTCCCTCTCTCTCTTGCCCCTCCCCTGAACATGCTATCTCTTTCAAAATTGATTAATTAATTAATTAACTTAAAAAAAATAAAACCTGATATATATGTTTTTCTTTATCCATTCATCTGTTGATAGTCACTTAGGTTGTTTCCATGTCTTGGTTACTGCATATAATGTTACAATGATCTTGGAGGTATAGATATCTCTTGAGATAGTGATTTCATTTCCTTCAGCTATATACCCAGAAGTTAAATGCTGGATAATATGTTAGGTCTATTTTTAATTTTTTTAAAGTAACCTCCATTGTGTTTTCCATAGTGGCTGTACCAATTGACATTTCCATCAACAGCACACAAGGGTTCCCTTTTCTCCACATCCTTACCAACATTTGTTATCTCTTGTCTTCTTGATAAAAGCCATTCTAACAGGTGTAGGGAGATATCTCATTGTGGTTTTCATTTGAATTGCCCAGATGATGAGGGATGCTGGGCATATTTTCATGTACCTGTTGGCCATTTATATGTCTTCTTTGGGAAAATGTCTATGTAGGTCTTCTGCCCATTTATTAATTGAACTGTTTGGTTTTTTGTGTTGTTTTGCTTTGCAAAAAACTGTTTGCTTTTTTTTTTGCTTTGTTTGCTACTGAGTTGTATGAGTTCCTAAAATATTTTAGATATTAAGCTCTTATCAGATTTATGGTTTGCAGATATTT
This sequence comes from Lynx canadensis, assembly GCF_007474595.2. Taxonomy (NCBI): domain Eukaryota; kingdom Metazoa; phylum Chordata; class Mammalia; order Carnivora; family Felidae; genus Lynx; species Lynx canadensis. The sequence continues at coordinate 61,927,180 of NC_044312.2, forward strand.
TCTCCCATTCCATAGGTTGCCTTTTCATTCTGTTGGTTGTTTTTCGTTTTGTTTTGCTGTACAGAAGCTTTTTAGTTTGATGTAGTCTCATCTCACTTGTTTTTGCTTTTGTTACTTGATCTTTTGGTGTCATATCCAAAATATTGTCACTGAGAACAATGTCAAGGAGCTTTTCTCCCATGTTTTCTTTTAGCAGTTTTATGCTTTTAGGTCTTACATTTAAGTCTAATTCATTTTGAATTACTTTGTGTGAGTGTGTAAGATGGGGATTTAACTTCATTATTTTGCATGTGATTATCAAGTAGTCCCATCACCACTTCTTGAAGAGACTTTCCACTCTCCCCATTGAATATTCTTGCCTTTCTTGTCAAATACTAGTTGGCCATATATGTGTGAGTGTATTTCTGGGCTGTTGATTCTGTTCTATTGGTCTATATGTCTGTTTTCATGCCAGTAAAACTTTTTTGATTGCCCTAGCTTTGTAATAAAGTTTGAAATCATAAAGTGTGATGCTTTAGGTTTTATTCTTCTTTCTCAAGATTTCTTTGGTTGTCTGGGAATTTTAGTGGTGCCACATGAGCAGTTTGGCAAGAAAAGTGTTTAAAAGGCATCCAAATTAGAAAGATAAAAATAATATTATCTCTGTTTCCAAATGATATGATCTTATATAGAGAAAATCCTAAATACTCCATTACAAAAACTATTAGAAATAATAAGCAAATTCAATCAGGTTTCAGGGTACAAAATCAACATAATAAACTGAGTTTCATTTCTCCATACTAACAATGAACTATCTGAAAAAAATCCAAGAGAGAAAAAAAATACCATTTACAATAGCATCCAAAACCATGAAATACTTAGGAATAAAGTTAACCATGGAAGTAAAAGATTTGTACACTGAAATTTATAAGGCATTGATGAAATAAATTGAATAAGATACAAATAAATGGAAGGATATTTCATGTTCATGGGTAGGAAGAATTAATATTTTTAAAATGTCCATACTGCCCAAAGGCATCAAAATTCCAAAGGCATTTGTTTTTTCTTTTTTAGAGAGAGAGAGAACACAGCAGGGGAGAGAGGCAGAGGGAGGGAGGGAGAGGGGGAGAGAGCAAGAGAGAGAGAGAGAGAGAGAGAGAGAGAGAGAGAGAATCTCAAGCAGGTTCCATGCTCAATGAAGAGCCTGATGCAGGGCTTGATCCCAAGACCGTAGGATCATGACCTGAGTTGAAATCAAGATTCAGATGCTCAACCGACTGAGCCACCCAAGCACCCCTCCAATGGCATTTTTGAATTGATTTCTGACAAACTTGCAAAAGTAATTCAATGGAATAATGATAGCTTCATCTAAAAATAGTGTTGGAGTAATTAGCCATCTCTGGGGAGGGGGGTGGAGGGAGAAATACTCCCACTTTATACAGAATTAATTCAAAATTAATATAGACCATAAATTTAAGTGTAAAATGTGATACTCTAAAACTTTTAGAAAAATACAAGGGCAAATCTTTGGGGCCTAGGGCAAAGTGAAGAGTTATGTTTGACATGGAAAGACTCTGTTAAGAGAATGGAAAGGTGAGCTACAAACTTCGAGAAAATATTTACAAACAACATATCTGACAAAGACCTAGTATATGGAATGTTTTAAGAACTCTCAAAACTTCACAATATAGAAAAATCTAACAGTAAAATCAGAAAATAAGCAGAAGACATGAACAAGCATCTCACTGAAGGGAATGCATAAATGGCATATAAATTCATGAAAAGATGCCAACATCATTAATTATTAGTAAAACGCAAAGTAGAACCGCAATCAGATATTACTAAAGCATTTCAGAATGGCTTACATGAAAAATGGCACCAAATGCTGTCAAAGATACAGAGGATTTGGAGCATTCAGACACCGCTGGTGGGAGCAGAAAGTGGTACGGCCACTCTGGCAAACACTTAGCAGTTTCTTGTAAAACTAACCATGACTTACCTTATGGTCTAGCAGTTGTACTTTTGTGTATTCATCTCAGAAAAAATAAAAACATACACCAACCCAAAAACTTGTGCTCAAATGTTTATAGCAGCTTTTTAAAAATAATTGCTAAAAACTGCAAATAACCTAAATGCTCTCCAGTCACAGAATACTTAAACAAACTGACAAATCCATACAATGAATTGCTGCTCAGCAAAGAAAGGAAACAAACTATTAATACATGCAACCAGTGGATACTTTTAAGAGAATTTTGCTAAGGGAAAGGAAAGAAAGAAAAAAAGAAAGAGAGAGAGAGAAAGAAAGAAAGAGAGAAAGAAGGAGAAAGAAAGAAAGAAAGAAAGAAAGAAAGAAAGAAAGAAAGAAAGAGAAATAAACAAAGGGAGGAGAGAAGAAAGAAAGAAAGAAAGAAAGAAAGAAAGAAAGAAAGAAGAAAGAAAGAGATAGAGGGAGAGGGAGAGGGAGAGGGAGAGAGAGAAAGGGAAGGAAGGAAGGAAGGAGCAGAGAGAGAAAAAGGGAGGGAGGACGGAGAGAGGGAGGGAAGCAAGAAAGCCAATTGAGTCTATTTATGTAATTTTCTTGAAACAACAAAATTTTAGATACAGAACACAGATTAGTAGCTGGCCAAGGTTAAGAACAAGGGGAGGGGGGAAGGAAGAGAAGTGAGTATGTCTATAAAGGAGTAGCATTAGGTAGCCTCATACAGATGAGTCAGTTTTGTATGTTGGCTGTGGTGGTATTTATAAGAATCTGCGATGTGACACAGTTGCATAAAACTGTATGCACATACATAAAAGTTGAGTGTATATAAAAATAAGTGCATATTTAAATAATCTCTGTGGATCATACCACTGTCGATTTGTGGTTTTTGACATTATACTATATTTATGCTAGATGTTTTTATTGGAGAAAACTGGGTAAAACTTCCACAGGATCTCCCGATATATATTTTTGCAACTTCTTATGAGTTAATAAGTATTTAAAAATAAAAAGATAAGAAAACAAATACTCACCCTTAAATATAAGGTGTGTTTTGTTTGTTTTAATGTTGAACTTGCAATGAAACACTCTATGTATATACTCCTGTGAAACTTAAGAACCCACACGTGCTGCTGGGAGCTGGTGGACCCTTGGAGATATTCCTTCAATACCTGGATAATATGCTCCAACTGTCCATTGGTCTGGGAGTGGTGGAAACAGTGATTAGACTAGGAGATATAAATCTGAAAATTCTTGGGAAATGACCTCCAAATATAGGGTATCAATAAGGAAGCTGTTGTAGACATGTTGCTCTGCAGGCTAGATTCCCCTTCAAGGAAAGACTTGCTGTCCAGCCCTGGGAGAGGGGTCACCAGACAGTCTCCAACTCTCAGCTTCTACAGAGTCTCTCAGCTGCAGGGTGCCATTTTGCCAAAGGTCATGACCTTATTTCTTAGGTGACAAAGTGAAGAGAGGTCTTAAAAGCCTGGCCATTTCAACCCCCACACAAGGTAATACTGTTGGGTAATAAATACTTGCTCCACAGTTTCTTGCTATGTTGGCTGGCACTTTGTCAGCCCATACCTCAGTTCCATTTCTTCCTTTGACAAATTCTGTCTCTTCCTTTCTTTCCAAAGCCTAACCTCTAATAACCAACCTTCACCCCCAACTCAGCTTTGTATCTGCTTCTGGAGAACCCACCCCGTGACAGGAACATACTCAGCCTTCAGGTGTCTTGACAATCTGTGAAAGTATAAATTTCACTGCCCCACAAGAATGTAAGTGTTCTGGATAGAGAGCTACTGGAGGTGATAATCATGACTTTCTGCTGACAAAACCACGCTGTGACTATGTGAAAGGGTGCAAGAGGGTACCTCAAACTACAGGTCTTTCTGGGATCAGAACAGAATGTGGCCTAAACAAAGGAACAAAATTAATATGGACACCAAAATGGTTCTTGATCCCAACTTTATACCATAGAAAAAATTCAGTTTGTGGTAAACTTAAAACAAAGCTATTGTAAAACAACAGAGGGATTTTTATTCACCAATTTGGGATTTAAATCTTCTTACATATTACACACAAATAAGAACCATAAATAAATCTGCATTAAAAATAACTTATTTTGTGAAAAAATTATAATAAAGAGAATTTTAAAAATGAGCTGTAGAGTAGCAGAGATATTTGCCATACTTATATTTGATACAAGACTCATATCAATAATTTATAAATAACACCTGAAAATCAATAAGAAAATGATAGCCCTCTTTTTAGAACGGGCAAAAGACTAAAACAGGTCCTTCACAAGAGGCAACTGACCAATAAATATATAAAAATGTGTGGACATTATTGGTCCTCAGGGAAGTGCGAATTAAAACCACAGTGAGAAGCCACAATACACTCAGTAGACTGACTTACAAAAACCCTGAAAATACCCAGTGTGATTAAAGATGTGAACCAGTTGAGACTCATGAACTGCTAGTGGAATATAAAATTATGTAATCGCTTCAGAAAATACCTGACAGAATCTATTACCATTGGTGAACATAGTCTTTCCAAAGACTTGTATCCCTAATTAGTCTAACAGAAATTCATATGTACGTGTGCACAACGATCAATTGAACATGTACCAGAATGATCAGGGTAGTGTATCTGCAATAGCCAAGCTATCACTATTCTATTTTACTGTTAAGAGTAGAAAAGTAAATATGGGCTATATACATACAATGGGGTGCTATACAGAAATAAAAATGAACATTCTACTGCTCCATGCAAACACATGGATATTTCTCACAAACCTAATGAGGAGCATAGATGCCAAACACAAGGAGCACACAGAGTATGATTCCACTTACATAAAGGTTACAACTGGGTAAAATAATCAAGTAGCTGGACTGCATAAGGGCACCAAAGGGGCTTTGCTGTGCTGGTAAAAGTGTGTTTCTCGTTATGGGTGGTAATTACCATGGTGAATTTACTTTGCAATGAATTCATTGAGTTAGACCTTTATACTTCAGCTATATTTCTTGATGTAAATTTACTTCAATAAGTTTTTTACTAAAACAAATGCTCATTGAATTATTTTCTGATTGTCTATTTAGGTTTATACATTTTCCCCAATACTGTTTTCATTGTAGCAATAATTACAGGATCAAATAAATGTAAGTTAGTCTGTAATTAAATTAAATTGAATCTCATAATTTGCTTAATAAAAAAAAGAATACATCTGTGTGTTTATCTGTATATCCTCTATCTATACATCTATGACTAAAATCTAACACAGTGAATTTTTTAAAACTTTTTTCTAAGTAGAATGGTGTATGTTGAGTTTGTGGTTTTAATTTGGAAATGAGAATTACTCTTCATCAGGGACACATCATTAAATTGCCTGTGACATCATCTACCTGAGTAGCAGAAACTGGGGAATATGACATTGATTCTATAGTATAATCACTTGGATATCGATGTACCATTAAATTGCAAAGATGAAATTTACTTCTCAAATAATTCACTGTTCAGTGGGGGAATCTAATCCAAAATATAAATAATTAAAATAAGTGTAATTATGACAGAGGTAGTAATAGCTGACATTGACTGAGTGCTTATTATATGTCAAGTACTATTCTAAGTGATTTGTATTTAGACCTCACAATAACTTTATGCAATGGTGATTATCATTACATGCATTTTAGAGATATGGAACATAAGGTGCACTGCGGTTAATTTCTCAAAGTGTCAAAGCAGCACAGCAAGAGTCAGAGTCACAGTGTAAACCAAGTGCTCAAGTTCCAGCATTCAAGATGTTTTAAAATATATATTTATTTATTTTGAGAGAGAGAGAGAGAGCAACAGAGAGGCAGAGGGAGAGAATCCATGCTGTCAGCACAGAACTCAACATGGGGCTTGATCCCATGACTGCAAGATCATGACCTGAGCCCAGATCAAGAATCAGGCACTAAACCAACTGAGCCACCCAGGTGCCCCAGCATTCATGCTTTTAATCGCATGTATACTGTATTGCCACTTTTTGTATGAGAAAAGACATTAAGACTTTTGGCTTCCAGAAAATTGGCATTATGGTTCCTGTCCTCCATATCTGAACTCAATTTGATTACAAGTGACTCCCATCCTTGTTTTGTCTTCTTATGGGGAACATGGGGATGGAGGATGTAGATGGAGGGAAAAGAGGAAATCGGGGACTGGAGAGGGCAGCTCCCTTCTCTGAGATGGGGCTCTGATCCAGACATCAAGATTAGGGGAAAGGCGACAAGATGAGAAGAACTCTCACTTCACCAAAGTGACGTCCTGCTCTCCTCTAGTTTGAACTCATTCCTCATTTCAGGGAGAAGGGTTGGGAGTTCCCACATACAAGTGGGGAAAATGCTTTCTCAAGAACTCTGTTTCAGTCCGCATTCCTAGCTGGTCTGCTTGTCCTTCCATATGCCTACACGTATAAACAACCAATCGCTCTCCTAGCAACAGAGCTTAAGTAAAAGCCAGGACATAGAGACCTTAGGGACTGCTGTTCAAACCCCCAGATCCCCCACGTCAAGGATTCAAATAAAGATAAAAAAAGATGAAAAAAGGGAGGCACAAAGGGAAGGAGGGGTGCAGAGAGGGAGGAACAATGAGTGATCTAAATCAGGAATGGACCCTGAAGACAAGCTTCTGAAGTCAATGTTCCTACCTGCCAGAATTTTGTGCAGACCATGAAAAGAATGGCATTATGACTAAATCCTTAGTAAGGCTCAGGGTTGCAGATTCATGCCTATGGAATGAAGAATGAAAGAAAAAAATTCAGGTCAGTGAGGGTATGTAATGAATTTTCTCTCTGATATCTCACTGCAGGTATCAAAGTAGAGAGGACAGGAAATAGGGAGCTGATTTCTTGGCAAAGAGAAGCTGATAGTATTCTCTGTCAAGGGTATGTGGAGAAGAGATGCGGGTCTTTAAGACTCTCCAACATCTATAAAATCTGATTTCTTTAAGGATTACCTACTCAGATGTATCTAAGAAGGCCAAGAATCCAGACAGATTATGGAACACACGAGGCAAAGAAGACTTATGGGAACAAACCAAATGGTAGGTGTAAGCTTGGGGATAAATTACGCATTTCTAATTCTTGTTCTCCCCATGCCTGCACCTGTAGCCTCTCTGGCCTCTGTTCTAGCCCTGTGATTTTCTGCATGGACTTTTCCCCTAGAAATCCAGAAAACTGACGGGGTTAGAATCTCTTGAAAAGTGTGAGAAAGGGTAGCTTTGCAATTATAAGAGCTTCAGACACTTCCTGGAGAATAGTCCCTACCATGCAAGACTGTTAAACCAAGTCAAAGTTAATCTTGGATGGAGTGTGGGCAGTGTGTGCCATTAGATTAGAGACGGCTGTTTGCATAGCTGTGTATCTTCAGCACCTGGAAAAGTCCAGGGCAATAGGCATTCAATTGAGGATAGGGTACAGTTTTTTCTCTCCATATCCCTTATAAAAAACAACCCTCAGGTCATCTCGCTGGGGATACACAACAATGTATTCAGAATCAATCAACCACTTAGGAGGGCGTACCAAGCAATCCACATGCTTTGATGATTTGATACCCTGCTCAAAATCAGGCATGTAAGATGGTCAGAAAATCAATTTGTTTGTGTCAGCAAACCAATCATTCAGTGACTAGAAAAGAAAACAAATCACGTGCAAGGCATTCTGCTAAGAAGTATGTATTGAGAACGGAGCTCTGCAGATAGAATAAATAGAAGAATGGATTATAAATGTGAACTATTCAGAAAAGAATGGTAACAGAGAAAGGTTAGGAGATTTTAAAAAAAGGAGGAGAGATTAAGTATTTATGATAGAGGAAGTGTCAGGAAAAGGGGAGGAAAAGAGTCTAAGGGAAATTGCGGGAGCATGTGAAAGATAAAAATCTGAGCAGGATCTCTGGGGTGTCTTACAGAGCCCACAGTTCATGTATCAGGGTTTGAGACTTTGGGAATTAGCTTCTCATCAAGGAAAACCCAGGTCCACTCTAAGATTCTGGGAGATGATAGGTGGCTGCAGGGATGAGGCAAAAGTCTAAGATTTTTAACCCCCCAACATTTACAGATAACCTCCTGTCCAACAAAAATAACTCTGAGCAAATTAAGTAAAAATGTTCAGATTTTCAGTATGAATACATAATAGAGAGGCAGTAAGCTTGGTTGTACTCGAAATTACTACATAGATTTCACCCTTCCTAGAGTCTTTCTAATTAATCCACAGTGCATAAACAGGACTGTGCCACTGGCTGACTGTATCACCTTGGACACATAACCAATATGACTGCAGACTGGGGAAAAAGACTGCTATAAAGATTCTACTCCCCCACTCCCCCCAAAATGAGGCACATGTAGTGTCCTAGTGTCTTGATACATAACGGAAACTCAGCAATGATGTATTCCTTACATTCCCTTTTTGAAGCTATCTCCCCTGTCTGGTGCCCCCACTCCTGCTTCTTTAACATCACATAAGCTGAGTATTGTCCAAGCCTTTCACTCACAGGCAGCAGTCAGCTATTCCTCCTCCTACCCCTATGAAGACAGAGTTGCTTTTCCCTCAACCTACTCCAGTCCCTGGGCTCCAGGCTTTCGCAGCTTGCAGAAGTCCCCACCCTCACTCACCACCCTCCTCTCCTCTCTCTCTCCACCCCAAACACCGTCTTTTATCTACTGTTCAAGTGAACTCTAGTTTAGTATTTTCAGATACAGCCATACCCAGCCTCCTCAAAACCCCCATCATCTTATATTGGTTCCCCAGGCTTGTTAAGAAAACTTGACACGTCTCAGAGTAAGTGGATAATCAGAGTGAGTGGATAATCATGGTGCATAGCCACCAGGAAGAGAGTGAAGAGGCTCTTCTCCGTAATAATAACACCAGAACTTCAAAAGTGAAGAACAATTTACCCCTTGCAAAGCACTTTCTCACTGGCAATCCCATTCCATTTTCACAACCTGTGTCAAGAGCATCACTGGGCAAGACAGAAATTGCCAGTACCATTTAATTTTTTTTTAACATTTATTTATTTTTGAGACAGAGAGAGACAGAGCATGAATGGGGGAGGGTCAGAGAGAGAGAGGGAGACACAGAATCCAAAACAGGCTCCAGGCTCTGAGCGGTCAGCACATAGCCCAATGCGGGGCTTGAACTCACGGACCGCGAGATCATGACTGAGCTGAAGTCGGACGCTTAACCGACTGAGCCACCCAGGCGCCCTGCCAGTACCATTTAAAGATCATGAAACCACAGCCCAAGATGAAATAACTTTCCCAATATTATTATTGTTACAAAGTAGCAGAGCTGGAATAACAAATACTTCTGGAGGTAAAAACTCAATAATCTTATACACCTTTTTTCATGGGCAAAAAGATGTCCTAGGATTCATATATCAACTTCACAGCAAGATGTTCTTTTCAAAGCATGTGAGATACACAGTCCCTACCAACCAGAGTAGAAGGTGGCTCTCCTTTTCTTTGAATGATGCCACCAATGCATGTTTTTTTTTTTTACTCCTAGAGTTTGGCTACGTATACCAGGTGATGCCTGAAATCTGAATGTCACAGAGCCTTCTCACTTTTGTTAAATCTCATCACACTCCACAGTTTGTAAAAAATTTTCTTCTTGAACTTGCCTAGATAATGGATTTCTATCTTTGTACCTCCAAACAGGTGATATGTTAACAGTAATCTGTGCTGTTAACAAATAGTGCTCTCAAATGTTTGTCATTAAATCCCCTTTTTATTGCTCATTTTTGTATCTACACTATAAAATTTTGAATTCTTTGAGGCACATCACATCAATAACCAAAGAATTATGATGCTAAGCAACATGGATTTTGATGTCTACGTGTTCTGGAGATAAACCATATAATTTGCTCATATCATTTTTGTGATAAATGTGATATATGATATCATATCATTTTTCAAAAGTCTCTAGAGCTTCAGGTTTTTTCCTCCAGACATAATGAGTATTGATCATTCCCTCAAATCAACTAAGTCTATTTGATTGACTGATTGATTGATTGATTGATTATTTATTTGTTTTGCTATTGATGTTCATACTTGCTCGTCTTGGAATTAATTCTCTACTGATCTTTCAGGTTTCATACTTTCTGAGAAATATCACAAGTGAAGATAAAGAGTACATTGAAAAATACACTGTAAGTTCCAACACTATCATAGCACTATTCAAATATACTGATGTCTTCTTGCATTTTGCCTTTATTTTCTCGGTTATATAATTTATAAGGACATCAACTAGGTCTATTCTGTCGACATTGCTGTATTTCCTGTATGTTGTACAGTAGCAATGAATAATACATAGAGTTCCTTATACACTCTATTCTCCCATACCTAGAAATCTCCAAATAATGACTAAATTATCATCCTTGCTATCACTGGAAGTCAAGACTGATAAACATCTTATGAACAGGTAGCACACTCAAGGGCAACTTCTACAGAAGAGCTTCTACTGCATTACCTGAAGGGAGCATTTTCTTCTTTGCAAGGCTTGCAATGTGGCTCAACACCACCACCTCCCTGTTTCTGCTTACTGGTTTCCCAGGCATGGAGAAGGCACACCACTGGATCTCCATCCCATTATTAGGGGTTTACATCTCCATACTTCTTGGTAATGGCACTCTTCTCTTTCTTATCAGGGATGATCATAACCTTCACGAGCCCATGTACTATTTCTTAGCTATGCTGGCAGCCACAGACCTTGGAGTGACTTTGACCACGATGCCCACAGTTCTGGGCGTTCTATGGTTGAATCACAGAGAGATTGGCCATCAGGCCTGCTTCTCTCAGGCCTACTTTATCCACACTCTTTCTATTGTAGAGTCTGGTGTTTTGCTTGCCATGGCCTATGACCGTTTCATTGCCATCCGCAACCCCTTGAGATATACTTCCATCCTTACCAACACCAAGGTAATGAAGATTGGGATGGGGGTATTGACAAGGGCTGGTCTGTCAATCATGCCAATAATTATCCGCCTTCACTGGTTTCCCTATTGTCGATCCCATGTACTCTCTCATGCTTTCTGTCTACACCAAGATGTCATCAAGTTAGCTTGTGCTGACATCACCTTCAATCGTCTCTATCCAGTTGTGGTTGTATTTGCAATGGTCTTGTTGGACTTTCTTATCATCTTTTTCTCCTACTTTTTGATCCTTAAGACTGTCATGGGCATTGCTTCTGGAGAAGAAAGGGCCAAGGCCCTCAATACGTGCATTTCTCACATCTGCTGCATCCTGGTCTTCTATGTCACTGTAGTTGGTCTAACATTTATTCATAGGTTTGGAAAGCATGCTCCTCGTGTGGTCCACATCACAATGAGCTACATCTACTTCCTTTTCCCCCCTTTTATGAACCCTGTTATATATAGCATTAAAACCAAGCAGATCCAGAGTGGTATAATTCGTTTATTCTCTCTGCCTAACTCTAGAGCATAAATTTGACTCACTGCTCTCCAAGAATAACTCGGGGAACCTGGACAAACTGACAGCTTTGTTGTTAGGAGCAACTAGGGAAAGACATGTCAGTGGAAACCTACCTCTCTCTGATATTCAGAATATCATTTCACATAGCCCATTTATTGCTAGATAGCAAATGGCATAATATACGTACATGATTAAGCACATCTCTCAGGTGTCCAACTGATTTATTCTTTTCAGAAGTAACTCACCCTGTTTAGTGGGCATAAGACACCTGATCACACAATTCTTGGATCTAGACCATTGGTCTCTAACTGAGTCAAAGCCCATTGTTTTTCCAAATGTTCTGCATGTCTTGGCTCTGATATACTTAGCAATGACGATCCTAATCTCAAGCATTCATCTATTTTTTTTTTTTGCTAATATGGAAATAGTTGCTATTTCTAGAAAACTGCACTAAGTGAAATGATGAGCCTTACCCAATCCTCAGTTCAATATGGCAACTCTAGGGAACCTATATGTAAGTCTGTCCAGTTAAATGTTTGATAAATATTTATTAGATGTTATTATTATTAATAACATATATGTAAACATATGTAAAAATATAATAACACAGAGATAATTCCTAACCCAGATGACCATTATCTTGATGAGCTAGTTCTAGATACAGGGGAGTAGAGATATATATTTTCAAATACTAAAATGGTATTAAAGTTCCAGCTTGGCAATATACCACAGATAATAAGACTAGACTGAAGGAATGTTAAAAATACCAGAATTGACAAATAGTTGGTCATACGTGTGAATGGGGAGGAGGGAGGCAATGCCTGTGACAAGAAGAAAATGGTCTTTCCTGGTTCCAAATAACTATGAAAGTTTATTTTGGTCACAGTCTAGACATGGGGAAGAGTTCATGGTCCTATGGCCAGCTGAAGAGTAGTACACATGACTCAGGTGACAGGTTTTAAAGTGAATCAGAGAAGATGTTCTTATGAACAGAAGATTGAATACGAAATGCTAGGATCATACAAGGTGCCACCCAGTGACTAGTCACTTCCCTTCACATAGAGGGAGCCTATCACTGGGCTTTGTCATGCTGACATTCAAAGTGGTCTCGGACTCCTGCTCCTACTCTTGCTCATACGAAGGTAAGAATTTTCCAGAACTCCTGGGATTTCTGAGTAGCATGGAAAAAACAAACATGAAACCAGACCTTTAGAGCAGCTTCCAGGTTCATAAATAATCTCTACCAGATCAGCTCAATGGACTGTTTCTTTGTTCATTCATTCATTCATTCATTCATTCATTTTTATTCAATTCAGCTGTGTATCTGGTCTGTATGACATTTGTCTCTCTCCTTTCATAGTTTATAGACAGTGTGCTCCAGGAGGACAATGATATTATAGGTCTTATTTCCTACTCTATTATAGAAACTGCCACATGGAAAATCCTTAATAAAATACAGGTTTTTGATCAAATGAATAAAACTTAAAGTGACCCACGTTTCTATGTGTCTGTTGGTTTGCTGGTTCTTCTTCTATTTTTTTAATGTTTATTTATTTATTTTGAGAGAGATAGTATGTGTGCATGGGAGGAGTGAGGGGCAGAGAGAGAGGGAGATCGAGAATCCTAAGCAGGCTCCATGCTGTCAGCACAGGGCTCTAAACGGGGCTCAAACCTACGAACCTGAACTGTGAGATCATGACCTGAGTTGAAATCAAGAGTTGGATGCTCAGTCGATTGAGCCACCCAGGCACCCCGGCTTTTCTGATTATTTTTCTGAATCTGCATGTCCTCTGAATGTCTCTGTTATTATGCCCTGTAATGTCTTCCAATATTTGGGCATCTAAGTTGTATTCTCATGGAACACCCTCAAAAATATACATAAGCTCACAACTTTTTATGCCACGATGCATCCTTTCTCTGAACTCTCGGGAATCAACTCAGAGGGATCTAAACTCCATCAAAGGAAATCTTTCTTGACTTTCTCTCTAGGCCCAATGATCCTGGGGCCTTCCATAGCAGACTAATATAAAGGGCATTAGGATAACAATATCTTTTAGAAAGTCTTCAAATGGCTGCATTTGATTGACACCTCCAAAAGTTTCTCTCTTCCCTTTCTGTCCTTCCTTACGTTGCAGAGATGGTATGGAGAGATCTGAGAAAGAGCTCATAAGAAATATAGGACTGGGAAGTCAGTTTCTTTTTGATGGAGGTGAGTTCTATGAAACAGAGCAGAGTTCTGGGATCACAATGGTCCCAGTTGAACACCTGGGCCAAGGGAGTTAGGGTGGGGAAATTTTCCTAATAGAGCAATTTAATGCCCTGCTCTGGTCCCTTTATCCACATATGTTTCACTGTAAAGGCAAAGTCCTGGGAGTTCTCAAAAAAAAAAAAAAAAAAAAAAAAAAGCAAAAAGGCCATCCTCTCTAACTTTTCTTCCCTACTAGTATGTGATGCTTAAAATTAATCACCTTTCTGGTGACAAGGCTAAACCCAAACAAGGATACAGCTTGAGACCTTGGGGCACCACTGTTCCAAAGCTCCAAAGCTGGGAGAACAAAGAAGGGAGGAGGCAGAAATGGGCCTTGGGGAGGACCTTCTGAAACAAATGCTCCTTGAAGCTTGGCTTCTGGGTATGATCTAAAGAGGAGGTGTTGAAGCCAAGACTTTGGCCAGGCTTAGGGGTCTAGGGTCACATCTATGGCACCGATGCACAAAAAACTCATGAACAGGTCAATAAGAAGCTCCAGTGTTTCTTGTCCTGGAAGGCTCAGCATAGGGAACAGGTCATGGGTAGGGTATAGAGAGTTGGTTTAATGAAACTTACAGAGAAAGGCAGCAATATGTCAGTCAAGAGGTGATGAGGCATAAGAATATATCCCAAAGACTCCCCTCAAAACTGGGCTCCCAAATAATCTTTTCTTACAGATTTTTGGAATAGAGAAAAGCCAAAATCTGTCTTCCTTACTAGGCAGATGTAATTTGGAAGAAAAAAGCAAAAGACCTATAGGAATAGAGGCAGACAGCTCTAGAATAATTCAGAACTCTGGGATAGATTATCTATTTCCCTTGTTGCTCTCTTCAGCTATTCGTATGAGCTTCCTCTTGACCCCTGTCAGTGCCACCAGGTATTTACCACCACCCCCCCACCCCGCCACCCAGAGCCTAAATCAGGTTGAGGAAGGGAGGCACTATAATGACTATGGGTATAGACTAACAGAACAAAAAAACAAAACAAAACAAAACAAAACAAACAAAAAAACTTGCCAAATAGACCAGCCTCAGATTAAAGCAGAGGCAGACTTTACAGAATCTGACATTAGACACTTTACTTTAAATTGCTGCGTATTCCCAGAAGTGGGCCTATTATCCATCAGGAGCTAAGTGTGCACATTCTGTAACTAAAGGCAGAGTAGAGCTTCTTTGTTCATTCCCTTCTTTAAGAGCTATAGGCACTGTAGATTTGCAGGATCTCAAACCCCACACAGATAGAGAGCTATAGTGGATCTGGTGCTGGGGTAGGGGAAGGTGGTCACCATTTTTATCAGCAAGGGATGCTGGTAAAAAGGGAAAAAGCTGGATGATTTGGGTAGAAAGCCATTCAGAGCCAGTATTCACTGGTATGAAAGTCAAGAATTTCAGTTCATGGCTTGGGAAAATAGAACTATTATGCACTGAGCCATATAATGAGAATTTGGTCATTAATTTCCATCTACTATTGCACACCATGTATGAGAACAGATGGTATCGCTCGGTCTAAATTACATTGTCAGACAGTAGAGAGGATGTCAGAAAATCGGATGATAAGAAGAAAGGTTACAAAGCAGACAGGGATTGGGGAAAAGAAACAAAAGGGAGAAGGATCCAAAAGCAAGGCAAATGTGAAGTCTGTTATGTGAAAGTCTGGATGGTGTTCCTCCGTGAGAAGTCACATGAGAGAAGAGAGACTCAGAGTGTCTTCTTGAAGCCGCCACATTTTTGGATTAGAATGATTAGTTTGGGGAAACAGTTTTTCATCAATCCAAGATCTTAAGGGCTCCCCAGGAGTGGACACCCCCGTGAGTTGATGTATAAACTTTTCAAGGTCATGAGGCAAGTGTTGTCAAGTTACAGTTCTTTGCAGTGTTAAAAATGATTAAAGAAGACCATGTAGGGGACACAAACAAACTTTATTTAACACGTCACGAAGTGGAGTCTCTACCTGGAGAACTGCAATATGGGAGAGGAGGTGGGAAAGCAGAAGTGTTTTATAGGATGAAGAATAAAGAATAAAGAATAAGGAAGAGACAAATATCTTGAGAAAATATCTTGTCTGCAGTCACCTAGGCAGCCTTGTGTGGGGTGAGAAAGCTCAGAGTTGGCTTGGAGTTTGGGGCCTGCCTGACTGGATACACTGCATGTATGGTCAAGTGCAGTGTTTACAGGGACTGAAAGTTGTCTAAGTTTGGTGTTACTGATGTGGCACCACTGGGCAGGAGAGCTCCATTTTGTGCCTGGAAAATTATTTCAACAGCACGAAACTATGTCATTGAGTACATATCCTAATTACCAATTAATTGAAAAATGGGGAAAGTAAGATGTTTGTGGACATTCTATTAAAAAAATAGGCACACTGGCGGGGCGCCTGGGTGGCGCAGTCGGTTAAGCGTCCGACTTCAGCCAGGTCACGATCTCGCGGTCCGTGAGTTCGAGCCCCGCGTCAGGCTCTGGGCTGATGGCTCGGAGCCTGGAGCCTGTTTCCGATTCTGTGTCTCCCTCTCTCTCTGCCCCTCCCCCGTTCATGCTCTGTCTCTCTCTGTCCCAAAAATAAATAAACGTTGAAAAAATTAAAAAAAAAAAAAAATAGGCACACTGGCCACACATCCAGGCCACGTCTGCTGTATAATAGGTAGGAAGCAGTTATGCTCTCCAGCTGGGTCTTCCCCCGCTGTCTGGCTCCCTCCACCCATCTGGGTCTCAGCATGTCAGAGGAAAGAGACCTGGCTAGACTTGTGACAATAGGCAACTCAGACCCATCCCTGCCAAAACCAAGTTTCTTTTTTTGTGTTTTGGTTTTCACATTCTGCTTCTCCCAGCTCTACCGGGACGAAGTTCGCCTCACCCCCACTCCATGTGAAGCCCAAGGTTGCAGGCTTCCCTCAGCCTGGTTGGTGCTTACCAAAGTGCCCCTCCCCTTTTCCCACCCACCCCCCATCCTGTCCCAGACACCAGGAACCTTCACTAGCCTCTAACTATTCTCAGTCACTGTCATCTTAAGTCTTCTTAAATCCCTATTATCTTATACCTCTTCTCCAAATGTTTTGAGCAAATTGGAATGACTCAGCATACCTGAGTGTGAGTGACGCTGGCCTTCCTCTGCCAAACAAATTCAGAACGGCCTTCTGATTAAGCGTAGCCCAAACCCATCACAGAGGCACAGTGTCGCCCCACTTACAAAGTCCACTCCCGGATGATACTGCATTTAGTCCTCACAGGTCAAGGGACACTTAATTCTCATTTATTTTTCAGAGGAGGATCACAGGCTGAGGGAGTAGAAAGGGTCTACCCAAATTACATGGCTAAAGATTGGAGGAGCTGGAATGTCAGCTAAGGAATTACCTGAAAGTGAGTCTGGAGGTCTCAGAGGCTTCATACAAATATGAGATGAACTCACTCTAGAATATTCTTCTTAATGCTCGTGGTGATATACTGGTATTTACCCATGTCCTAGCTTATCCCAACACTGATAGAAGTATTTACCTAGCACAGATGCTTAAATGTTTTTGAGCTTTACTTTGTGGCAAGAAGGCCACCAAGGCAGCCCTTTGGTATGACTTTTTGAAACCAATAAAACCTCTACAGTCTAATCATTTGTTACTCCCATCTTGAGTTCTCTAACTGCATTGAGCACAAATTATTTCTTCAAGCCCATTCTTGCCTCAGGAATTTCTCCTCTTCTTTTCCCTCAGGGTGAAAATACCCTTCCTTTTTACCTGATTCCCATGTACCTGTCAGATGTTACATGCTCTGGGAAGCTTTCTTTGACCATGCCCAAACCTTGCCAGATTTAATAAAGTAAGCCATGCTCCCACAGAGTTCTGTAAATCTTCTATTATAATTTTCATATTGCTGTTATTCCTCTTTCATTCTCTGAATCTATTTTTAATATAATTTGTTGTCAAATTTGCTTATATACAACACCCAGTGCTCATCCCCACAAGTGCCCTCCTCAATGCCCATCATCCATTTTCCCCTCTCCCCCACCCCTCTATCTACCCTCAGTTTGTTCTTTGTATTTAAGAGTCTCTAATGATTTGCCTGCCTCCCTCTCTGTTTGTAGCTATTTTCCCCCTTCCCCTCCCCCATGGTCTTCTGTTAAGTTTCTCAAGATCCACATATGAGTGAAAACATATGACCTCTGAATCTACTTCAAGCTATAAGGACAAGAACCAGTTCTATCTCATAAACTACTATACCCATGCTGCCTAGTACATTGCCTGGCACATATGTTAAACACTGATTTGCAGTTGTTGATCGGATTACTTTTTCCCCCCATCTCTAAGGCTTTCCTAAGAAAGAATGTTTTATTTCTCTGGAGTCACTACAGTTTAGGGAAGAGCTACAGGAAGTAAAAAAGTAGAAGTGGCTAAAGAAGAATGTCTGAAGACCTAACGTGGTCTTTCCTAAACAGAAGATTCACCTACTGTAATGCCCATTATGGAACGCAACACCAGTGCCCCACCCTTTCTGCTGACCGGCTTCGTGGCCTGGAAAAGGCTCACCGCTGTATCTCTATCCCGTTATCTGTCATCTAGATTGCCATACTTCATGGCAATGGCATTCTCCTATTTCTCATCAGGGTTGGCCATAACCTCCACGAGCCCATGTACTATTTCTTAGCCATGCTGGCAACCACAGACCTCGGGATGACCCTAGTTACAATGCCTACAGTGCTGTGTGCGATGTGGACACATCATAGGGAAATCAGCCATGGCTCCTGCTTTTGCCAAGCCTGCTTCATCCACACTTTCTCTGTCATACAGTCTGGGATTTTGCTTGCCAAGGCCTATGATCAGTTTGTTGCCATCCACAACCCACTGAGATATACTTCCATTCTTACCAACACCCAAATGATAAAGATTGGAGTGGGGGTTTTCATGAAGGGATTTACAGTCATCTTGCCTCCAATATTCCCTCTCGATTGGTTTTCCTATTGCAGATCCCATTTCCTCTCTCATGCATTCTGCCTCCACCAGGATGTCATCAAATTAGCCTGTGCTGACATCACCTTCAATTGCCTATATCCTATTGTGATGGTATTTTCTATGGTCCTAATGGACTGCCTGATAATCTTTTGCTTCTGTATTTTGATTCTCAAAACTGTCATGAGTATTGCATCTGGAGAGGAGGGGTCCAAGGCACTCAACAAATGTGCCTCCCACATCTGCTGTATCTTGGTCTTCTATGTCACTGTTTTGGTTTGACATTCATCTACCGATTTGGGAAGAAATGTTCCCCATCTAGTACACATCACAAATAGCTACATCTACTTCCTTTCCCTTCTTTTATGAACCCTGTCATCTGTAGTATTAAAACTAAGCAGATTCACAGTAGTATTCTCCAGTTCCCATCAAGAACATGGTATTTACTTTCTCCTGTCTGGAAAAGGACTGAGAGATTAAAAACATAATAATTTGACAGTCATAAATTTCTAAGGAAGACATTAAAATAAATGTACAAATGCCAGAAAAAAGTATTTCAGATACAACTGTTTTTTTTCTGCCACTCCCCTTTTTTCTCCCATGAGGATGAAAGGAAATAAGTCATGTAAAACACTAAACAAAGAGCAAGGTGCTTAGCATAGCTCAATTGATATTCATTTTGTACTTAACTCTCATTCAACTTGCAGCAGCTCTGATGTGACTTTGGGTTCATGGACTCTGAGTGGCATGGTCCAACAAATTGAACACAGATTCCGTTCTTGGTTGTTTTTTCATATGGACTGGACATCCTTACAACCTTGCAACCATTAACTTTTATCTGTTGTGTCCCATGTGTGCACCACCTGCCTTTTCTAGAACTTGTCATCAGTGAAGCAGAGTCTTTCTGAGCTAATTTCCAAATGGTTGCTATTGAACACAGTACGCCAAGAAGGCAACTGCACAAGTAAAATAGGAATGCTCTATTTTTACGTAGTGAAGTGCATTCACATCAGCAAGTAAATCAATTCCTGATCTAGGGGAAGAAGTTTTATTATGATGATGCCGACGAAAGGAAAAGGTGCTAGTCAGAAATTATATATAATCAGAGCCTCAAGAGGAAATTAATTCAGAGTAGAACTGGACTTGATTGGTACTTGGTATGTATTCCTCACGTGTGCAAAACCAAGGTAACAAAGGGTAGGTTATATGTGTGCAATTATGTAGGAAGAAAGACAAAGAGGAAACACATGTGTTAGGAGCAGGAGAAGGTCTGGGTTGTTGAAAAGGTTTCATGGCAGGCTGTAGGGATGTTTCACGCACATATCGGGTAAGGAGGGATTCAGATAAGGTCTCATTCTTAATGGTGGCAGGAAGGGTAGTTAGATTCAATATAAGAAGAGGAAGGAATACATTTGCCAGAGTTCAACAAGTCTTATACAGGCAACCTGTATAGAGTAAGATTATTTCCCTAAAGACTGATGAAATCAGGGCCAAATATAAATGAACTTCTGTCTTCTGCACATTCCCTTGCCCTTGATCGCCAAAGAAGAACTTCCCAGAATCTCTAGATTTTTGGGTAATATGGAGGCAAGCCAAATGTGCAAATGTGGGACTCTGGCAAATGCTCTGGTGCAATTTACAAGCTATGTAATGTGCCATGTGTGTGTATCAGGCACATGGATGAGCATACCTTCGTATTTAGGAGCACCTGCCACACATGCAATTTCCTCCTTCTTCCTCCTCCCTTACTGGACTATGAAAACCACTGTAACCTAGCTTTAAGCACAATGCTTTGAGTAGAGTAGGAGCTTAATAAAATGTTCTTTATTAAACTGAATAATAAACGAGGAGTGGATGATGTTCCTGTGTCTCTCTATTTTTTTTTAATCCTGCATCATTATATATAGACAGTTTACATGTAGAGGTAGAGATAGAAGTCTCTGTATTTGGGGCATCCCACTAAGCTGTTTGCACACCACTATGTGACAGGAGACTCCCGAAAGTGAATAATCAAAGTCTCCTGTGTACAAGGTCTGCCCGTTCCTTCCCAGGCACATAGTCTGAGTACACTGAGGCCAACCTCATAAGACACCTTTCTCAACTTCCCTAACTTTCCATTGATGATTTTCTTTTGAATGTAGATATATGAAATGTTTGATTTTTAGTGAACAATTTTCAATCATTGGGGTCTCCATGTTTTCCTAAGAGCTACAGGATACCCAAGGAGAGAAAAAAGAGAAAAAAAATACAGAAGAGGAGTCTATAAGGGGGTTTCTCAAGCTATGGCTGGTTCTTCACCTCCTTGTCATAGCAGCCTACTCAAAACCAATTACAAAAATAATGTATTTTTAATAACCTTGAATTCCAGCCATAGTTGATTGCATCTGACAAGGAATATTTTTTTTTCCTTTTATTCTTTGAAGGAGAGAAAGAGTGAACAGAGGAGGGAAAGCAAGAGAGGGAGAGAGGGGAGACAGGGAAAATCCCAAGCAGGTCTGCATTATCAGCGCAGAGCCCAATGTGGGGCTTGAAACTCGCAAACCATGAGATCATGACCTGAGCCGAAATCAAGAGTCAGACACTTAACCAACTGAGCATGCAGGTGCCCCAGAACATTTCTTTATCTGGGAAGGAGTTATATAGACATTTAGATCATTAGTGCCAGGAACTGAGCCACAATTGAAAATAAAGTCTTTACTATGTATCAGAAGTCCATGGAAGTATCTAGCTAACTGAAGGACTGGTGGTCACTGAGTAACAGTTCTGCACCTTGAGAGCAGTGTTATTAGAGTATCATTGGTGTTTGCCAGCTATGGAAACCATGAAATTAGAGCATAGGGTAATGCCAAAGACAAAACTATGCCAGTCTGGTTCCATCCCAGCAATAAGTTGTCAGCATTATCTTACCCACCCACCCACCCCCCGCCTTGGGGAATAAGGAAGAATAAGATCAAGCATGTGGTAGAAAATACCGTGAAGAGATGCATTTAGATAGAGATAGAACAACCCAGTATTCTGCGGTACCAGTCAGCAAATTTCTTCTCCTTCATACACAGCCATGGATATGGTTTTACTACGCCAAAGAAGTTCTCCCATAAAGAATATTCACACATTAAAACATAGTGAGATACACACGTCACCCTGTCACCTGACAGGGCTCTAGGTGTGACGGACTACTGTCTTCACACTATTCTGGTTACATAAGGCACTGGTGAGGCTGAACATTGCAATAAAATGCCTCATGTGAATTTAACACAACCTGATACATTATGCAGTATGTTTTAAAAAATCTTAGATAGAACCTTTGAGTATCAGGGTTTGGTGCAGATATCACCTCCACTTCAAACGACATTCTCAACAGTGTCATAGATGTCATTCATCTAACATCATATAATGTCATACCTACTGGCTTGAAGGCAGGATGAAGATTATGTCCCTAGCCATTCTTAGAGGGTCTCTGCCTGCCTCTCAGGGGATATGAAAGCCTGACTGTGGCCAGAGAGGCACGACTATAAGCTGGAGAGGGGGGCCCAGGCTCATCAATAGCACTGGGAATCACACACAGTGAAGCACCAGTAAGTGCCAGTTAGAGCGGGACTTAGGGTCAGTCAACCAGCCACGGAGGAGCCAGCAATCAGTTATTTGTGAGGGCTAGCTGGTGACGCAAGGGCCCCTGAGAGACACACGTTGCTCGTCCAGCTCTATGCTTAGGATCGAGTGACTTAGAGGTGAGCCCAGTGGACAAGATGAGGAGAGACAAGCCTCCAGTAGGAAGAGAAGGTCGGTGGAACAGATAGGAAAGAAAATGAGTGAAAGACAGGTAGAAGACAAAGGAGAGAGGGCCAGGGAGACAGGGGTGAGGGTCAGAAAGGGAACCCAGGGGAGGTCTCAAAGGAAACCAGGGTGTTCCCCTGGGACCCTAGTTCAGGGAAATCATTCTTCATTAGTGACTCATCCTTACCTGTCCCCAGGCAGGAGTCCCATGCATGCAGGGTTGAGAGGTCTGAGGCGGGGGTACTATCTGAGCCATGAGACAACAGGAATCAATTGCTCAGCCCCTCCCTGGACTTGGAGTCTTATCTCTCAGGCACAAGCCTTCTGCTCTCCAACCATTCCCCTCCCAAGCTTTGCAAATACTGCCTCCTGCCCCTATAGTGAAAGACCAGGATACAGCCTCTAGGAATGGGGCAAAGGGCTATCCCTCAAGGCTCCTTACAGTTCAGATGGAAGAGAAGCTCTGTCACATGCACTTGCAAAGTCACGTAACCCTGAGTCTTAGTTATTTCACTGTTAGGTAGAATAAAACCATTTTCAACACACAGTGGTTTTTTTTTTATATTTTTTAATGTTTATTTATTTTAGAGAGAGAGAGAGAGTGAGAGAGAGAGAGAGAAAGAGGACAGAGTGAAAGCAGGGAGGGGGCAAAGAGAGAGGGAGACACAGAATCCAAAGCAGCTCCAGGCTCTGAGCTGTCAGCATGGAGCCCAATGCGGGGCTTTGAACTCATGAACCCTAAGATCATGACCCAAGCTGAAGTTGGACACTTAACCAACTGAACCATACAGGTGCCCTGATTTTTTTTTAAACATTTATTCATTTTTGAGAGACAGAGAGAGCATGAGTGAGGAAGGGGCAGAGTGAGACGGAGACACAAAATCAGAAGTGGGTCCAGGCTCTGACCTGTCAGCACGGAGCCTGACACGGGGCTCAAATTTAGGAACCATGAGATCATGACCTGAGTGGAAGTCAGACACTTAACCGACTGAGCCACCCAGAGGCCCCTCGACAGAGGTTTTTGAAGTTACAATGAAAAAAAATTCTTCTGACATCCCTGGTACATCAGAATAGAGACACTGACACACTATATGCATTAACATATGTAAGCATTCTGCCATCTTGACAAAGACAAGGCATTTCCCAGTCCCTTACTCATCAGTTAGAAAGAAGTCACACAGTTCCCAAAGTTTTACTTCACCAAGGAGAAACTGCCCTCTTTCAATTACACCTCACAAGTAACCCAAGCTTCACTTGGGCCCTTTGCTCCCAAGGGAGCCCCCAGCTCACTCACAGCTCCCATGGCTCTCCAAAGGGAGGTCTGGAATCGCATTGGTGCTAATCTGCATGTCCAGAATAGTGGACTAAGCATTACAATTATTGTAAATTTCAGGTGTGTAATAAACACAATAAAAACTACAGATGTTGGAAAGCTCTTGGCTTTCCAGTTATATCCTGCTCACTTTTTTCAACATGTTCAATGGCAAGAATTTGTTCTTAGCTACATATTCCATCAGGGACCAAACCAATGATATAAACCTTTTATGAAAACAATCAGGCTAGAAGAAATTGTAAATGACTCATTCCACCAAAGCCTAAGAGAGTCTTTCAGGAGCATTGATCATATTATCACTTCCCAAACAATGTGATCCAGGGAGATGAGATTTAGGTTGTAAAGAATCTTTTACCCAGAGAGAGCAGAAGATGATAAAGCCAGAAGCAGTGAAAAACATGTCTGACAGAGGACTCTATGGTTACAATCAGGGAAGACATGAACTCATGTTAACTGATAGATAAAAATACTATTGGTTAAATAGAATTAAGAATTTAAATATTTCATGAGTAAACTCAAGCAAAGAAAAGAAGCTAAGAATTACAGCTTTGAGGAATTTGGCAGGCAAAAATCTCATGTAAATGGGGCAGCTACATAATGGGTAGATGTTTTCAGCTTAGTTTAAGTTACAAATTCAGGGAGCATAATAATATATGTACCATCAATTCCTGCTTCGTGATTCATACATGACTGGACACCCAAACGAAAAACTTTCCAAGTTTCCCAAGTTCTTTTCTTTTAATTTTAAAAATAATTATTTTACAGAGAGCAAGAGAGCAGGGGAGAAGGGCAGAGGGGAGAGAGAGAATCTCAAGCAGGCCTGCACTGAGCAGGCTCCATGCTCAGTGCAGAGCCCCATATCAGGGTTCGATCCCATGACCTTGGCATCATGATCGGAGCCAAAATCAAGAGTCAGAACGCTCAACTGACTGAGCCACCCAGGTGCCTCACCCAAGTTCTTTTTATAAGCAATAATACCCAAAACCTACTTCTCAACGCTCTAGTGCAATTGTCTATGAGAAACGAGGTGAAAAATTCTTTGACGGATCTGTTTTGGTTTAATACTATAGATAATAGGGTTCATCACAGGAGGTGCTAGGAGATAGATGTTGGCCAGGATGACATGTACAATTGGAGGGGCATGCTTGGCAAAGCGGTGAGTCATGGAAAGTCCCACCAAGGGCACATAGAGGACCAGAACAGCCAGAATATGGGACAGACAGTTATTGAGAGCCTGGAAACTTTCACCCTGGGAGCTGATTCTCAAGACACTTCTCAGAATGAGTGCATAGGAGACCACAATGAGCAGGGGGTCCAACGTAGTAAAGACCAGAGCTATAACAAATCCATACCAATTATTGATAGTGGTATCAGCACACACCAGGCGAATCATGTCTTGATGAAGGCAGTAGGAGTGGGAGAGATGGTGGGAGCCACAAAATGGAAGCCGTTTCAGTAGGAATAATGCAGGAAGAACAGTCAGAACACAGCGGAAAATGATGGCTATCCCTATTCTTCTGATGACCCGGTTGGTAAGGATGGAGACATAATGGAGGGGGCGGCAGATGGCCACATAGCGGTCAAAGGACATGGCCAACAACACGGAAGATTCCATAAAAGAGAATCCATGGAGGAAGAAGAACTGGGCAAAACAAGCCTCAAAGCTGATCTCTGAGGCATTAAACCAGAGGAGTCCCATGACTGTAGGCAAAGTGGTGAGGGTAAGCCCCAGGTCTGTTAGAGCCAAAATAGAGAGGAACAAGTACATGGGCTCTTGTAGGGAGGGCTCTATCCTGATGACAGCCAGGATGGTGATATTGCCCACAATGGAGACCGTGTAGAGACAACAGAAGGGGATGGAAATCCAGCCATGGGAAACCTCAAAGCCAGGGATGCCCATGAGGATGAAGAAGAAGGGGACTTGAGTGGAGTTAGTAACCCGAAACATGACTGGAAGAGGCAGCCTCAAGACCAGAGCTCTTTCCCAAATCTGTGAAAAGTGGACAACATAAGGATTGAAATAAATAGTCTATGACTATCCGAAGTCACTCTGTGATAGATCAATCAAGTAAGACCTGGGGAAAGAGAGCTATCTGGGCAATGAGTTTACAAATGTTTTATCGGTTTTGCTTGTTTTAGCTCTTACCTTGCCATCTCTTGTCAACCACTGAGTTGACAGCATGAAGTTCTCATTAGTTTTAACCCAAAGACTTCTTTATACATCCAGAAGGCAGTTATGCCTTTGCAGCAGAAGGTATAAGGGTACATTATGGCCATTGGAAAGAATAACTGTGGAGAAGAAGATTACTGTAGGACACCTTTGGATGGCATGGGGCTAGGAGAAAAAAGAGAGAGCCGAGACCATAAATGTAAAAAAAAAACGATTCCAATATGCTTATTGACTCTTTTGAATCAAGTGAACTATAAAGAGAGACTTGAACTGAGGTAACAGAGTGGGGAAAGATAATGCCTGTCTTCAGAGCCTAGGATTCCTGAGACAGAACTTTTAGAGGCCATATGGTTGCAAGGACTCTGTTGGAAAGGACCTTCCATGAGCGAAATGGGTCAAACATGGGTGCTCAGATGTCTGTCAAAAGAACCTATATTAGAAGACTAGGCCTAGGAAGCACTTTCTTGGAAAGAATACAACAATAATAGTAGGAACATCTCCACAGGAACAGCCTAATAGCATTGGAATAAGGCAAAATACCCTCTTGGTGCATAAAGCAGTTGGATCCATTGGATCAGCCAGTAGATTTCTGGGAAGCTGTTTAAGTTCATATTGATGGATGTGAAAGGGAGCAGAATCTGCCACCCCAAATATGCCTGTTTGGCTTAACGATTATCTTGAGTTGATTATTGCTAAATAAACAGCAGACCTAGAACAAAAGCTGAGTAGATGTTACCTTTCTGATCCTTACGCTGACCAGTAAGAGACATTTGCATTTAGAGAGGATCTGGAAGAGGAGAAGGAGTAAATCTTTGGAAATTCTTACCAATCTCTTCTCCACAACTATTCTTTTCCAATGGCTTATAACACACCGTTACAACCTTCCTGCTGCAAAGACATACTGTTATGCATGACAACCATTCCCTTGTTTACTGTGCTTTTCCTGGGAACTTCCCCTAGAAGCCCTCCTCCTACCCATCCAGCCCCCAACATTTTTCTTCATCTTTATCCTAAGAAGGCATTCAAGGTGATGGTTTGGACCATTTCAAGGAGTTACTCACTTTTATGGGTATGTCCAGGTAGACTGGAGGTATATATGTTATTAAAATTTTAATCATTTGTCTCCATTAATCTTTTATTATAAGGAGTCCTCAGCCAAAAACCTAGAAAGGTAAAGGGAAAATTATTTTTCCTCTCTTACAGTGGTTTGGATAAGCTATTTCATCTTTTTGTTGTTGTTTTGTTTTGTTTGTTTTAAACATTGCTGTATGGTGAACCTTCCTTTGTGTTTTCTCTAACTTTGCTCTTGATAAACTCAAAATATCTTGCTCTTTTTGTCCACCACCAAAAAAATGGAAACCATTACTTGGGAATCCTCTTGCGACTGAGGGTGATCATAGGTGTTATCTTATCCACTGGGAAGACTGACAGATTGAGGAAGCAGAAGAGAATAGGAATGGAGGAAATCCTGGGCTATGGAAACCAGAATCTCTTCCTATTGACCTATTGCTACCCTGCCTCCATAATGGCTTCAGAGCTCTGGCAGCTTTTTCAACATTCATGATGAGGGAGCATAAGGCAAGCTGAAGGCAAAGTAGAAGCTAACAACAGGTCCCACACACACCCAGGTGGGATGTGTGTGACATTCCTCAGGCACTCCTGGCTGCCCAAGAACAAAGGAAAGGAAAGAAAACAAATGGTTCAACTGATAGAGTCTCCATCAGTTTACAAACATCTTAGTAAATTACAAGAAAAAGGCAATCTTATCAATAGCCTAATCTCCAGGAACTCCCTACTGTCTTAATGATAATGATTTGCCAGAGGGAAAAAAAACAACAACCTTAGCTTAACAAAAGCTAGACCTCCAGTAATCTGTGAGTCTTCTTTAGCATATGAAAATCGCTTTGGAAACTTCCCCTTGAATTTATCTCCCCCAGCTCCATAGTATATAACCAGGCACCCTTCACAACCCCAGTACAGCTTTTTTCTGCCCATAGGTCCTATCCCACGCTTTAATAAAATCACCCTGTGTGCACCAAAGACATCTCAAGAATTCTTTCTTGGCTGTTGGCTCTGGACCCCACTATCACTCGGAAAGCCATCATTAAGAGACTCTTGTTTTGGTGCCCTTTCTCCAGAAGTAACATTACCCATAGAAAGTTCCCATCAGCAATCTGTGCCCTGGCACAATACCATAATCTAGTTTTAGCTCATGTCCCTCAAGCTCCGGGAGTCTCACCCTTCCTTCCTCCAGCTTGGTAGTGACATGTATCTTTATATCCATAAGTCTTCCTGCTCAGCCTCACTTTCTATCCCACCTTTCTGGTAATTCATGGCCATGTACATCACCTGTGTCTGTTAGCCAGATGCCTTGGTTTTTCCATAGAACTGTTTTCCCTGCTGAGCAGAAGCTCAGCTTTGTATAGACTTCTATAGGTCCTCTGGGAAAGAAGTAGCCCTTGGGGCTCACAAGAGTCCAAGGTACACAAGAAAGATTTGTGTGACATAGTATGCTGTGGACCACACCTAGTTAAGGGACACGAGGTGCATACACATTTCAAGCTGATTTTCCAAGAACAACCTGAGCAAACTCAAGACCAAACCGAACCAATCAAATAAACAAAAAGCTCTGTGTAGTTTCTCTAGAGACACCTGAAAGAGAATTTCTGAGATTCTTTTGACAGAAATTGGGAGGAAATTCTTTTTATGAAGTATTTACCAAATGAAACACTGGAGCAGGAACTTTCCAGCACTCTTCTCCATTACACACTGTGGTGGGGTTTTTTTGTTTTTTTTGTTTGTTTTGTTTGTTGTTGTTGTTTACTGTTGATCATAAAGATAAATAAACTTAGAGCCAGAAAAGTGCAATGATAAAAGATAGAATTAAGGATGAGGTAATTTAATTTATTCTCTACCACAACAATATTAGTATTTTTCTTTACAAAATATTTTCAAAATTTTTATATCCTTTTCCCCATTATGCTCAGTAATCCTTCCTTTTTTTAAAAGAAGCACATGGGGCGCCTGGGTGGCTCAGTCGGTTAAGCGTCCGACTTCGACTCAGGTCACGATCTCGCGCTCCGTGAGTTCGAGCCCCGTGTCGGGCTCTGGGCTGATGGCTCGGAGCCTGGAGCCTGCTTCCGATTCTGTGTCTCCCCTCTCTCTGCCCCTCCCCCGTTCATGTTCTGTCTCTCTCTGTCTCAAAAATAAATAAACGTTAAAAAAACATTAAAAAAAATAAAAGAAGCACAAATATTGCATTTTCCTCCCTAAGTGGTTGTAAGTTAGGCTATTTGGATTCAAACCCTAATTTTAATACTCACGAATTGTGTGACTCTGGTCTGGTGACTTAAACTTTCTTTGTACTTTCAGTATGTCAAGGATAATCATCCTGTTTGGGAAAGTGCTGAAGACACTTCTTGGTACTTATCAAGGCCTAAATAATCATTAGCTATAAATACTAATTGTACTAATAGCAGACTGCTATAATAGTCATTGTTATATTATTACTATTATTATTACTAATATTATTATCATTAACATTATTATTAGTCTCCCTACTTTCAAGGATGCAGTTATTTTAACTATTTTCTTCAATCTGTCTTTTTTCCTAATCTGCAGGCATGGCACCAAGATCTTGATAAGAAAATTAGATTATTAGGAATGTGTTCTTGTTAGCAACTTAAACGTTGTTCGAGGATCCTCATGTTTGTTCTCAGAAATGTTGGCAAACCTATCTTACTTAACTCTTTAATGCCAGGAACATTGTTGTATCTTGGTAACGCATAAACCAAAATGACACACTTTTCCCAGAAAGAGTAGACAAAACACTAAGGCGTAAGAAGGAAGCCAAAGGAAATGTGTTATCAGTACTTTTAAGCAAAGGGAGCAAAGAAAGATGAGATATATATTTCTAATGATATTTCAAATCCATAGTATTATTTCAAAATAAGTTCTCTCCCAACAGATACTACGAAAGACTGAATAATACACATTTTGACTAGTATGCCATTGACTTGCATTTTAGAAAAGAGGTGAGCTCTGACACTAAACCTCTTTATTCAAATTCGGACTCTCATCCACCAGCTAGAGATCTTGAGCTATTTAGTGAAACACACTGTCCTTCCACACCCCAACTCTCAAGTGTTTCCCAAACTGTTGAAGAATTTTACTCTTCCACAAGCAACATCTGGGAGTTCCAAGTGTTCCACATCCATAACAACATATGATACTATCAGTTGTCTTAACTGTAGTCATCCTGGTGTCTAGAAGTCATTTTATGGTGGTTTAAATTGGCATTTCCTTAATGACTAATAATTTGATCATCTTTTCATATGCTTCTTAGACATTAGCATATCTTCTGTGAAAATACTTACATTAAAAGTTTGCCTGCTTTCATTGGACTGTCTTCTCATTATTGAGGTATAAGAATTCTGTATTCAATCTGGATCCAAGCCTTTTTCAAATGTACATAATTTTTTTTTTCAATCTCTGGATTGACTTTATTTCCTTAACAGAGTCTTGTGAAGGGCAGATTTTGTTAATTTTAATGAAGTTTAATTTATTAATTCATTTTTTTTCTTAAAATAGATCATAAAGATTTTTTTCCTATATTTTCTCCTCGATGTTTTACAGTTTGGATATATTTTATTATGTACACCTAGGTCTTTGCTGTGTTAAATGAACTTTTGTGTAAGGTATGAGATAAGGTCAAAGCTAATTTTATTTTTGTATAAATATAGATGGACCAGCACCATTTATTGAAATATTATTTTTTCTTACAAAAATAGTTGGTGACTTTGTCAAATATCAATAATTGAGTTATGTGAAGATCTCTTTGTGAACTCTCTCATCTGTTTTATTGATGTGCTTGTCTCTCATTATGATTATTTGGCACTCTTTTACTGAAGATTTACAGTAAGTATTGAAATTAGGTAGTATATGAGCTGTACAAAACTGTTCTTTATTTGTAAGGTGTTTAGCTAATCCAGATCTTTTGCATTTCTATAAAAAAATGTGAAAAATCTATGGAATTCTACAAAAAAAATGCTAAGAATTTTTCCCCCTACCTTCCAAATGAATGTGCTAAGGTCTTATTCTTTTTTTTATTGTTACTGGATTCACTTACTATTATTTGTTAAGACCTTAAAAACAAACAAACAAAACAAACAAACAAACAAAAACTGTTCATGGATGGAAAATATAAGGTAGTAATTTTCTTTCCTCAGCAAAATCTTTGCACTGTTTTAGAATCAGAAATGTGTTGACCCAGTGTTGGTATGTTTCTTTTTTATCTATGATAATGTAATTTCATGTATAGCCTAATTTAATCTTTGTACCACTGTTCAGATATGCTTTACCTCTACTTATATGATAATTACACAATATTTTGTTATTATTTTGGTTTAATATCAATTGTGTTTTAAGGAATTCAATAGAGAGAAAACAGTCTTAATCTCAATTGTTATTTAGCCTAAAAATGTTTATTTTACATTAGGTTTTGAGGTAAATTTTCACTAAAAATCTACATGAAGAGATTTTATCTCCACCACATCACAAATGAAATCGCACATTTTTTCCTTTGACCCCTGTTTTTTCTGAAGAAAAGTTGTACAACATTCTTTTCATAGTTTCTTTGTATGCAATGTATGTTTTTTAATATTCATTCACCTGTATGTTTTCTTTAATTGACCTTGCTCCATATTTGCTGAGCATCTGAATTCATGGGTATCCTTTATGTTATAATATTTAAAAACTTCAGGCAATAATTCTTCAAAAATTTTTGATCTTTTTTTCCTCTCTTCTTCCCTTCTAATACACCAATTGCACATGTGGTCGACATCTTGATCTACCATCTCTGGGAGTCTTTTAATTAAAAAAAAAAATCTTTTTGTTTCATTCAGTGCTTCTGTTTGGATAATTAATATTGATGCATCTTTGAGTTCAGTTACCCTTTCTCCTATGCTGTCCAATCTGCTCTGGATCCCATCCAATAATATTTTGATTTTAGTATTTTATTTTTCTCTAGTTGGATTCTCATTTATTTTTTTCATACTTTCCAAATATTTCCTGAAATTTCTAATCTCATCCACATCTAAATTCCTCATCTTGTCTTATCCAAAGTGGAGGTACATTGGGAAAAAGACAAACAGCGTTAGCTTAATGGAAGATGAAGGGTAAATTTCAGTCAAACTTTTTGAGAGAACACTTCTAAGCTAGGAGAAAACTCAAGAATATTCTTCAAATACCATTCAAAATGACTCTCTTCTGGGTTGAAGCTAGAGGCAGAGAGCACAACTGGATATAGCCCATCAAAACTGAAAAGAACAGATGGTCACCATTCCAAGATTCTATTGGAGGCCACTTGTGGCATCTCTTTTCTCTGTTGTCCTTTGGTGTCTACAGAATAAATAGGTTTTGAAAGGTCTTGTGTCTCCTCTCCTATTCTGGTTGTTGGAACGAGAGGATATTCTTTATGTACTGGAATTACAAGTAGAGAGATGTGGGTAGACCAGAAACCAGAGAAGGCTTGGTCTGACCATCTACTGCTAGGAAGCTCTCATAAGAACTGTCAGTCTGCTGAGTAGTTCAAAGAAGGCCACTCTCTTGTTTCCATAGCTTTGCTTTATACTCAATGCGTCTAAACAGGGATGATGTAACAAAAATACCTCTGTAGACTTTGAGGCTCATGAGAGTAGAGACCCTACCATTTATCCACTGCTCTGTCCTAAAGCCTTGTGCCTGGCACATAGTAGGTTCTTAATAAATATTTGGAGGATAAATGCATAATTGTGGGTCTCCGTGAATGTCTCTACGGAAGCCTGCATGTTTCTGGGTGTATGAATGTGCTCTGTTCAACTTCCCTAGTTTGACTAAAGAGATACTTTTATTCTCCAACTTTGACAACTAGTATTCTTCTTGGAGCATATCAGGCACCTTACCTGAAGTGAGTACTCAAGGTCACAGGTAGGTGGTGATGGTTGTTACTAAGCGATGAGTAAATCTAATCCCAAGATGAGTAAATCTTGGGATCAGAGTCCACGTGAAGCTGCTGGCAGAGGCCAGCTGAAGAAATCGGAGCAGAGGGGTCCTGGATAAAGGCAGGGCCCCAATAAGCAGTATGCTGTTACTTTGAAATCAGCCTAGAAGTTGAGCCTCAAAAGTGGGAGGAGGGGTAATGCAAAGCCTATTAGACAATACTGTGATAATGTGTGCTTACAAAGAAGCAGAGCCACAGCCCGGTCCTTTGTCACCAGTAGATAGTCCACCTCCTTCCTCATTTGCCTACTAGTAACCATCCCACTGACTACATAGCATAAAACCTGCATGACATAGATAAGAAAATTTAGCCCTTAGCCTTCCTCATTGCTGTGAATGAGGAAGCACAGAGACAGCAAGAGTTTGACTCTTTCTCAGTCTCCATAAGAAAGTATATGTAGAGCAGTTCGCGTTAATTCAGGATACGAAGAGCTACTTTATTTTTTCCAGAAATTATCATGGGCACCTGGGTGGCTCAGTTGGTTAAGCATCTGACTTAGGCTCAGATCATGATCTCATGGTTCATGAGTCTGAGCCCCATATTGGGCTCTCTGCTGTCAGTGCAGAGCCTGCTTCAGATCCTCTGTCCCCTCTCTCTCTGCCCCTCCCCTGCTCTCTCTCTCCCCTCAAAAAATAAACATTTAAAAAGAAAAAGAAATTACCACTTTGTTACACATTATTGTCACAACAGCTGCCAAAATGATGTATACTATAAACATTTTACTTGCTAAAAAACAAAATTATAAACCTGAGTGATTTTGAAGATCTAATTAGCTTTATTAAATAATTCATGAATCCAGCAGCACCCCCTCCAGCAAGTAGAGGGGAGCTCCTAGGATGTGAATAAAATGGAAGGTTTTTATAGGAAGGAGAGTCATAAGCAAAAGAAAAGAAAGAATTATTCCAGGCAAGGCCATTTTCCTTTAGGAGGAAGAGTAGAGTAGTCTCCTCACGCAGCTGACCTCAGCTTCCTTTGGGGAGTTGGGAGTGCTATGTGACAGACTTCTTGGTGCCCATTAGAAAATTCCTGACTGACCTGTCAAGACTACATTTCTGGGAGAGACTGAAATTGATATTGTTTTTTCCAAACAGTCCTAGCCACTGGACTGTTTTCCAATGAGGATGAACTCATCCTCTTGGAAGTTGGCATGAAGAAATGAAAGTTCTTAGGACTTTGAAATTCAGTCACATCACTTCATTTAATGCCAGCCATGTGACAAAAAGCAAGTGATTTAATCTTTTCCAGCTTCACTGCCTTTAGCACGCTAAAAAGAAAACCAGAGGCCCAAAGTGGCATCACCAAGGTTAAGGCCCTAAGTCAGTAAACCAGGGCCAAGATTCCTTTTTGTCCTTAGCAAAGTGTCATCATGGAGGCAGCTGAGCTACTAGAGGGAGGTCACTCTGCCTATTTCAAGGACTTGTCAATGGGCTGTAGGCAGTAAGGGAATTTTCATTTGCCTTTGTTTCCCACATCACCATGGCAAGCCCTTAAACCCCTTACCGTTGTTCTTGGATAGCCAGGAGTGTCCCAGGAGTATAACACACATTCCACCTGGCAGGGAGAAGGGAGTGCTAGCTTGTACTTAACCCCTGAGCTTGCCTTATGCTTTCTCATTAGAGTGGCCTAGAGAAAAGTTTGGGAAATGTCAGGCTTGTTTTGGTGAGACAAGTGTTTGAGTTACCTGAGCTAGATGGGCTATGAGCAGAGACAGACCAAACAAACAAACAAACAAAAATACCAGGTAGACCTTAACCCAAACTAGGGGTGAGGGTAGAAGGATTGATTTTTGGCTTTTCAACAGGGGTCTCACCAAAAATTTGTCACAGTGAAGATGAAAATTCGTTCTTCTTTGGAATGACTGGTGAGAGGCAGGATATGAGGAAAGAAGAACTTACTAAAAAGATTGCTACAGGAAGATGTGGAGCCTTCGTCTATGAAAACATTCTAGACTTTCTATGCTTGCATAGATGCAGACATCCAGGGAGGCAAGGCAATGGGAAATATAAATTCCAACAAGAAGCTTTCTCATGGGCTCAGACCAGACTGCAGGATCCCTTTGACAATCCCAACATGCATAGGTCTTTCCAGCCTGGAAAGCCCTTACCAATCACATACCAAAAAATGTTTATCTAAGGAGGGCCTTGCTCACCAGGCCTGGACCTTGGATCAGAAAAAGGTGTGCTTTGTGTGGTCAGAAAAATAATTTTCTTTCTACCCTTCTAGGTTCATGGCTGGGACCACCTCCTTCCCCCATGATAAAAGGCAGATTAACTACAGAAAAACAAACAAGTTTAATAACATGCATACCTCCCGTATACGTGGGAAAGACTTAGGAAAACTGAGCAACTCTCCAAAATGTCTCAAGCCACCATTTAAAATCCCAGATCCATCTAAAGACAAAAGATGTTGGGAGGTGGGAAGCCAGTTATGGGAGGCTAGTGGAAAAGCACAGTGATCAAGGGTAAGGTTGTTATTCAGATTTAGGTCTTTGCCTTTCCCAACGACCAGTTTCCAGAGGTTTAGTCCTTTTCCTCATCCTGGTAATGGAGGGAGACATCCTTACAAATGGAGATTTCCTTACAAATGTAAATGTCTCTTACAAAAGGGTAACTTCTGCTTGGTTGGTTTTCAGAGCTCCCTTGAGCCTTGCTGTTTCTTAAAAATGATCAGCTTAAAATAAGCCTTATGCCAAAGAGGAATATTTTGGAGCCACAAATTCTGCTCCCCTTCAGGCTACAGCCATTTTCTGCAACAGAGACCCCTCCCCCAACCCAAGTGAGTCTGAGTCTGGAGAAACCAAAAACCTTGAGAAAGGATTTCCTTTAGTTCTGTGTCTGGTCTGACTGGGGATTCAAAGCTTGGTCAATGTAACTGGGACTAAAGGCACTCAGACACATCTGCATCCTATGAGGTTATCTTTAATATCTGAGAAAGTAGAGAAAATATATCTCTCCATTACTTTCACGATTTTATGTGTGTTATAGGGTTTGGGTATGTCTGTTGTCTGTATGCATGAGACAGAGGAGGAATGCACCAGCTGGCATTTCTCAGAACTTTGTGGGAGATCAACAGGATGTGGGAAAATGAAGTTGGAAGATGTATTTTCTTAACCTGTTGGGAAAGGAAGGTTTGAATTTAAACCCATTTGGGGTTGAAGGCTCCCCCTGGTGGTTGTATTGGAAAACCACAA
Organism: Lynx canadensis; assembly: GCF_007474595.2. Taxonomy (NCBI): domain Eukaryota; kingdom Metazoa; phylum Chordata; class Mammalia; order Carnivora; family Felidae; genus Lynx; species Lynx canadensis. Next base: position 61,963,286 of record NC_044312.2, read on the forward strand.
GATGCATATTGACCTGGCTGTTCTACAGTAATCTCATACCCCGCCAAGCCTGACTCAGTTAGCTAGGTATTGATACTGGGTAGAACCTCCCCTAAATATAACTGGGATCCCGAAAAGCATGCTAGGATCCAATATATCCCTGTCTCTCCCACAGGCTTTCTCAATCTCTGGTACAGAGTAGGCTTACTTGTTCTCCTTGTGGATAGGGAGTGAGCTAAGACAGTCATATTATCACATACACACAGCTGTCTCTGTCTGTATCTTTCACACATGCACACACACACACACACACACACAGCTGTCTCTGTATCTTTCACACATGCACACACATACACACACACACACAGGCACATGTGAAAATAATATTATATGCACTGAAAGCCACACTAGCACACATACAAATAGGTACACTCTTACATTGATACTTTTAGTAATGGATTTAGATACTCTAGTAAGGGTTTCTTTTTTTTTAAGTTTATTTATTTATTTTGAGAGAGAGACAGACAGAGTGAGCAGGGGAGGTGCAGAGAGAGAGGGAGAGAGAAGGAATCTCAAGCAGACTCTCTGTTGTCAGTGTGGAGCCAAACATGGGGCTCAAACTCACAAACTGTGAGAACATGACCTGAGCCAAAACCAAGAGTCAGCCTCTTAACCTACTGAGCCACGCAGGTGCCCCAATACTTTAGTAATGGATTCTAAATACATTCAAGATTAGACTCATACCAACATATTGATATACCACGTCCCTAAGAATCACCTACCTACATTCACTTCACTTTATATTCATAAGATTTCATTGTTGGGGAGGGGAAAAATTTTACTCTACTATTCAAGATTCTTCTAGCTAGTCTAAGAATTAAACTGACATGAAACAGATTAATCATTAATAAATCATGAAACAGAAGAAATTCAAATTTAACTACATATATACGGGGGCTCCATAAGCATAAAAGACCCATAGAGAGTCAGTCAAGCAATTGAGGACTATACCATCAAGAACTATGGAGAAGGGGACAGGGATTTGGGACTTTAAAGGAGAGAGAGATAATTCACAAGAAGATGAAAAGAGTAAAAATTTGGTAAACAAATGTTTGCTGGGCCTCAGAGAAACAATGAGACAGAATAATTTTAACAAGCAGATTTTGCTAGGTTCCTCCCTGTCTACCACACCTAGTTCATATTATACTGTAGTTGTCTATGGTAATAGTTCTCTTCCTGGAACAGGTGTCCTATCTAAATTCTTTTAGGCAGTCAATGGGAAGCAAAAAGAAACCTTAGCCTTCTGTTTCTTAAAAATAATTAGCCTAAAATAATCCACACGCCAAAGAGACACATTTTGGGGCAGCAAATTTTGCCTCCCTACACCATCATTACCCAAGGGGACAGAGATTGCCCAAGAACTATTCCTTTGTTGTTCGGTGCCACCAGCCTTCAGAAACAAATTCTGCCTTCCCAGCCTGGGACAAACTGTTCAGTAAACTGTGTTTAACACAATCTGTTTTCTTTACCAAATACGATCTTCATAAAGAGAAAACTATGTCATGTCAACTTATGTATCTGCAAGGCCTTGCTCAGGGTTTTTCAGAGCAGACACTTAATAGATGCATAGCAAATGAAAATTGATAAGAATGGTTAATGTCATTTCAATCTTCATTCTAAAGGATTTTTCTGTGATATAAAAAAATAAAACAAAAGACCTAAGAACATTTTGTATTTCTTAAAATGACAATTCCTTGGGCGCTAGTCCTTCATTTATGTATAATTCAGGGAAGCAGAGTAGAAAGCTATTATATAGATGCTAGCAAGAAATATAAGGCAAATAGTATTGCAAGCCTCCAGATAAGTGGAAGGTTATCCATCCATTCCATAGTATCATTTAACCATGTGAAAAGCTAGGAGTTATTCTCACCTAGCACCGTGCACCAAATAATGTCTGTTGCCAGTGCAGATTTTAAATACTTTATACATATTGCTAACAATATCTTCCATAAAAAAAAATACAAGGTCATTCCTTGCTTTGTTAAACTCAATCATCAATATGCATACATTCTTCCAGACTCTTATCTCTGCCTACATCTACTGTCTCATTCCAAGGTATTACTTCTCTCAAATTTTATATTTGAGTTTTAGAGAATTTTATGGTTCTCAGAAAAATTTCCTCACCTCTATGCCTTAGCGTATACCCCTCCTTCCTGCCATTCCCTTGCTATAAAGTCCTGTCTCATGATTAATTCTTACTTAGTCTTCATAACTCAGTTGGAGTGCCTTCCCTGTGCCTCCCAGTTGGGCTAGTTGCTATGCACCCAAACTCCCATAATTGCTACGTCCATGTCTTTGGTTGTCCATATGATTGTTGTATCATTTCATATGTCATAGGGGCCCCCAAATAATAGCAATAGTTGCTGCTGATGGTAATAACAGAAGCAATTGTTCCCTAACTTGGCTCCCTCTAGGACATGACCAAAATTATGTTCTCAATAAAGGCAGAATATTCTCAAATTTTTCTGGTAAGAATTTTATTTCCTACAAACCTAATTGAGGATTTTCAACTCTCTCCCTCTGTTGTCTGAGCCAGAACTCTCTTCATCAACTACAATTTCAAAAGATGACCTGCTCTCTGCATCCTGTCCTGTCACCCTAACTCTGCCTGCCTACAGTCTGTCCATAACTACTGGCTATTTACCTCGTCTGAGGTGATGCCATCTTCTATCTAGGTGTATTCTGATCACACTGGCATGTCATAAACTTCAGGGGTCTCTGTCCTCACTTTGGGTCTATATGTCCCATTTGGGGGGTTCACACTCATGCAAACCTGATCAACCATCTCCTGCTTATGATTACATTATTATAATACCTTGTTCATGCCAATCTCCAAGTGTGTGTGTGTGTGTGTGTGTGTGTGTGTGTGTTCCATGGGAATAGAAGTGTGCATACGACCTGACCACATCAATCAATTCAGGTTTTGTAGCTTGGACTGAGGAAGAAACACAAACTGACTTTTCTGAGACGATGGTATTTGTTACCAGAAGAGGGAAGAAGGCAAGAAGAGAGGGAACGTTGGGGAAAAGACTCCTTGCGTCAGGGCTTGTTGAAGTAGGGTCCGCATATTCAGATTTGAGTGGAGAGCCTCAGGAAAGCCTGAGAAACGGGCTGGAGCATGCATTTGGGATGGGAGTGTGTATGGAAGGTTTTTCTCTGGCCAGCCTCTAGGCTCAAAGGTGCAGTGTCCGGCAGAGACAAAGAGTGAAGGAATGATCTCATCAAAGGAAATAGGTAAATGGGCCTGAAAATGACTTCGAGAATGGGAGGACATGGGAGTGCTAGGGGCTCTGGTGCTTCCAGGAAGGTGAGCAATGTGAGCCAATGTGGCAGCTGCGTGGGTGGCCTTCATACACCACGTCCGGCCTCTCTGGCAAACTGTGGGACCATTCTGATGAACACAGGGAGGGATCAGATGAGGTAGCAGGTGGCTGGGATCAGTTTCTTCATAAAGCAGGAAAAGGGGATGAAGCTGTACCATTTTTCTGCCAGCGGAGATCCAGCAGCCTGGAGATTAAGTCCTATAAAGTGAGGGCTCTTCAGCCTCAGGTGAACTCATGGAAGGAGAGGGAGGTAGAGGGGAGAGAGTCGCGTCGGCTCTTGCCCACAGGGCTTCCAGCCCTGGGGACTCTTTGTTTGTCCTCAGCTTCTCCCAGCTGGTGCCATGGTGCTTCACATGCACAGAGAAAGAAGGAGGATAAATCCTTCCCTGGCAGTACAGCCTGATGCGTCACACTGATGCTGGTGCCATTCTGCCTACCCGCTTCCTCTCCCGGTACAGATCACCTGAGCTTCACTTTTTTAAAACGAGCATCTGCAGGTTAGTCTCCACTGCTGCCCTAAGCCAGGGTTTCAGTGGGGGTGAGGGTCATATGAGAAGAAAGAGAGAATGCAAGGAGTCGGGGATGTAGAGTTGTCCAGGAAAGCAGAGACCCTGGGAAAATGTGGCCTAAGTTCTAATTCCAGCTCCTGCACCGAATCCTTGAATGACCTTAGACAAGTATGTTCAGCACACTGGGCCTTAGTGTTTTGCATTTGTAAAATGAAGTCTTGGACTCCATGATCTCCCAGAAACTCTTCCACTCCTGACACTAGCAAAAGCCTTGGCAAAGAACCAGGGCCAGAGAAAGGAACAGAGACTGCCCTCTCTAGAGAAAAGGAAAGCCCATCTACAATAAATATTATGTTACTGAGGCCACGAGAAAGGGCTGCCTGGCTCCCCAGATGTGCCCAGGCCAGGCCCTTCTTGGATTATTTCTGGAAATCATGGATATCATAAACCCTCTGGTCTCCACAGACTCCTCCCTGTCTTCTCATCAACCAAGCAGCCATTAGCTTCTTCAGTTCAGATTTTGTACATTTTGTACATGTGTGCCGATTGAAGTACATTTTGTGTGCCGGACCAGTGAACATGGCAAGAAGGATCTTGCCCCTAGTCTTTTCTATTAACACAGACACACTTATGGCTTCCCCAGTATCCAGAATACGCCCACTCCCCTCCAAAGTCCTCATCCACCCTGGTCACAAAAGGCACGTTGACACATTGAATTTGACCCTTGTGGGAATGCTCAAAAGTGAGGTATCTTCAAAAATAAGGTCCAAGTCCATCTGGGTATTCTCCTACTCATAAGAAACAGTAGCCTCTACAACTAACTCAGTTTTTTTACATAGCAAATATTAGGTTGAAACAAAAGAATATTTCGAACACAAAGGTAAGGTGGAGATCTACCTGTTCATTGCATAGTGAAAAATCTCTTTTCAGGAATTTCTTCTTTCGGCCTCTGCTGTGAATACTATAGTTACATTGTCAGTAGCCACGGCTGTATGCTGACAGATGGGCTTCCTGGGTTCTTTTGTTTGTTGTTTCTGTTTTTGTCTTTTAAAACCTTAGTTACTCGAAAACCTTTATCAGACACATGGTTCTGTTTTGGGGTGGGGGTGGCCTCAATTTCCAGAGTGGCTCTGATGTTACCCCTTTCACGCAGGACAAAGCAGGATTTCTCTTCCCCGAAGGGATGCAGGCTGGAGGCCAAAGCCAGGGTGGGAGGCAGCCTCGGGCCTCTGAGTGCTCACCTCAGATGGGAAGATTTGGCCCACTCCAAGGGAGGATCAAAGTTTGGGCTCTGGTTTCTCCTCACTCTGGAAGAGGGTGGGGTGAGTCTCAGGGAAGCAAGTGGCCACCTCTCTATCTGGTTCAGGGAGCTGGGACAGAAGCCAAGAGGGGCTTATCTGTTTCCTCAGGACAGAAGTCCTGCCAGTTCTTTTGAGTAGGCTGGGGACGGGGATGCGGTTGGCTCTCTGGCCTGGGTCTTTTCAGGCCAAGATGGAAATGGGGGCCACTTTAGGAAGGTGGCAATTTGGGGAGATTTTTTTAAAGGAGAAACACCTGTTTCTCTCTTAACATGGACAATTATCTTTCATTTTCAGAGAAACTCCTCAGAACTTCCTTTCCAGGAGAAATAACCCCAGCCCTATCATTGTCTATAGACCTCCTTTCTCCCAGAGCCTCCTTCCTGTCCTTATCATTCTGAAGTCAGTGAAAATAGCACTCAACACCAAACTCCAGGCACAGCTAATCAGGACAAGCGGTGAGCACTCAATTCATTCACTTATTCATTTAGTTTTTCACGCAAAAGCATATAGCAGTGCCTACTATGTGTTAGGCACTGTTCTGCACTCCTGGGGTCTTTCTTAGAGTTCCACTCTCATCAGTATAAAAAGTGAGTCATAAATTCTAAACACACACAAACAGCACACATATAGGAGTATATATAAGATACAAATAACATATTTCATATATAGGGTATATAAGAAATATGTGTATGTAGGTGTAAGTATAAATATCTGTAAGTATACTTATATATAAAGAATATATCTATGAAGAAAATATATCCTATTATATATGTATGTATATATAGGTATATATGTATAGGTAAATATACTTATTTTTGTTATAGTATACATATTTGTAATTGTAATTGTTACTTATGTGTAACATATAAGTAGATACTATATATAAGTATAAATAAGTGTATCTATATACTTGTTTCTGTTTTTGTATATAAATATATGTGTGTGTATATATATATATATATATATATATAGGATGTATGTGTGGAATTTACACTTAAAAAATTTCTTTAACGTTTAATTATTTTTGAGAGACAGAGCATGAGTGCGGGTGGGGAAGGGACTAAGAAAGGAGACAGAATCCAAAGCAGGCTCCAGGCTTGGAGCTGTCAGCACAGAGCCCAATGTGGGGCTCGAACCCATGAAACCATGAGATTATCATCTGAGCTGAAGTCGAATGCTTAACTGACTGAGCCACTCAGTCACCCCTGTTATTTATAGTATACATATTTGTAATTGTATATACTTATACATAACATATAAGTAGATATTACATATAGTATAAATAAGTGTATTTATAAGCATGTATATACTTATCTTTAATATATATGTATATATAAAGGATATATAAGGATAAGTATAAATAAGTGTGTGTTATATATGTATGTATATATATATAAAGGAAGTATGTGTGTGATTTACACTTTTTTAAATGTTTATTTATATATTTTTAAGAGAGAGAGAGAGAGAAAAGGGCAGAGAGAGAGGCAAAGAGAATTCCAAGCTGCCTCCACTCTGCCAGCACAGAGTCCAGGCAGGGGCTCAATCTCACGAACCATGATCATGAGATCATGAGCTGAGATGAAATTAGTAAGAATCTGTCACTCGGGGCACCTGGATGTCTCAGTTAGTTGAGCATCCAACTCTGGATTTCGGCTCAGGTCATGACCTCCTGGTTCAAGAGCAGTTCATGAGATCATGCTCTGGATCAGGCTCTGCACTGATGTGAGGAGCCTGCTTGGGATTTTCTCTCCCCCTCTCTCTGCCCCTACCTCCCCCCTCAAAATAAATAAATAAACCTAAAAAAATAGGGCACCCAGGTGCCCCTGTGATTTACACTTTCAGTGCTGTAGCAAAGGTATTATGTCAGTACCGAGAAAGATTTGCCTAACTCTACACAAGAAAGTCAAGAGAGATTTGTCAGAGAAATGATATTTGTGCTGTTTTAAAGAATCAGCCAATGTTCACTGGCCATAAAAACAAGATTTTTTTTTCAGGAAAGCAAGATATACGGCAATGTAAATAATATCAACAAGAGGGGTGCCTGGGTGGCTCAGTCAGTTGAGCTTTGACTCTGGCTTAGGTCCTGATCTCACCGTTGGTAGGTTCAAGCCCCGTGTCAGGCTCTGTGCTGACAGCTCAGAGTCTGGTGCCTGCTTTGGATTCTCTGTCTCCCTCTCTCTCTCTGCTCCTCCCCTCCACACGCTCTGTCTCTCTCTCTCAAAAATAAATAAACATTAAAAAATTTTTTTAAATAATGCAACTAGAAAAATACAAATAAGGAATTGTAGAGAATTGTAGAAAGAGTTGCATGGATTTGTCAACTGCAAGAGAAAAAAGATCGGTTGAGAAAGATGCCGAAGCCAGAAGGACCCGGCTACAGAATATTCTAACATATTCAGACCACACATCTTGGAATTCGGCAGACAGGGGCTCAGATGCTCACTCAGACATTAGCTCACCTGGAAGCCTTGGAGAAGTCATTTACCTTTGCTCTAGTTCCTTTCTCTGTGTAGTGGGGACAGAACATTTCATGGTTATGAGAAATGTATGTGATGATGCTAAGTCTCCCCCAGAGTCTGACTGGGGCACAGACTCACCAAACCGCAGCCCTCGCCATAGCTCTTCACAAGTGTGAACCGCATTCTGGTGAAAGGGGGCTGGGAAGAACTGGGAACAGTGCAGAAGCTCAGAGAGTTAGCATTCTCTGAACAAGCCCCAGGACAATTCCCCAGCGGGGAATGGATCAAGGGGAGTCGGTGTTAGGCATGCAAGTTAAGCGACAGAGAGGTCAGGTGAGCAGGTGAGGTGAGAACTAAGAACTATGTCAGTGAGCACAGGCGTGGAGACAAAGCAACAGACTGCTGGGATATTTAGGAGGTAAAAATTACTTAACATAGTTAGAAAAATAGATCTGGGAAGAAGCAAAGGGCCAAGGAAAGTATACATTCCAAAATGTTGTCTTGGATGATTAGAAAGTGTTAAACAATATTGTCAAAAATGTATAAATGGGAGGAGAATCACGTGTGGAGAGGGTAGAGGATGGGCTCAAGATTAGATGTATTGGATTTAACTGGCATCCATTTTGAGACTAGCAGGAAGGCCGAAGTTCGAGCCTGATGCGTAGCAGAGCTGTCCGGACTAGAGATAAATAGTTAGGGGTATCAGTCTATAAGTAAAATAATAATAGCTTACATAACGAATGAGAAAGTATTTAACGTCAGGAGCCTGAGTAACATGAACAAATGAACATTTGTGCAATGGATGGGAGGGACTGAACAGGAGCTGTCATAAAAATTAGAAGAGAACCAGCAGATCCTGTCATCAAGAATTCCAAGAGAGAGCCTTTAAAAGAAGAATAGCTCTAGAGATCAGGTGTGACTAAGTTGCCATTGAATTCCACCCCTAGAGGTCGTTGGGAGTTTTAAAAGCTTTGCTTTAGCTAAATTAAAAAAAAAAAAAAGCCGTTGGACGGTTGGTTGAGTCGTGAACTTAGGGGTGAAGCAATGGAGAGGATACACGTGGATAATCCTTTCACCCCTTGTCAAAGTGATGAAAGGCTGGCATTGGTCTTCTAGAACATGTTTCCTTCTCACCACCTCCTCTGCACTCTTTCCACTGGTTGGCAGCATGCACCATCATCGCTAACCCCTCCTGGTTGCATCCACAGCCCTTTCCAGTCCCATTTTATTGGCTAAAATTTTAGTACTGACTCACTTTGCTCTTTCCACTACTGATCCAGACTAAATTCTTATGGTTCCAATATTCCCTCCCCTAATGCAATCAGCAGCCACACTTTCAGCGCCCTGACCTCCTCTTAACGATTGCGTCCTTTACCTTAAATTGGCAGCTCAACCCCGTCCCACACTCTAGATCGCTGGTCCTTTTTCACCATCTCTCACTCCTTCATGTCTTCACTTTTCATTTTACGCAGTGCAGTGTCCACAGCACATCATCATAATTACTCCTTTAATAGACCCTGAACTGTCATCATACAAGCCTACCCTAACTTCAACTCTCCACATACTTCTCTTCTGCATTTGAGCAGATAAACACAGTGGTCAAAAACACACAAGAATGCTGACCAGTTCCACTTTGAATTTATGAACAACCAATGGGTCTCATCTCTGCCTGGAATCCTACACTGCCTCCTTCATCTGAACACTAGAATCAGATTTGATTCCCAACCACTCCATGGAAATGCTCTCTCACAATCAACCATGACTTCCTCGTCCCTAAATCCTCTGGTCACTTCTCAGTCCTTATTACCTTGACCCCTTAGTGATATTATATTTAATTGATTAATCCCTCATGAAACTTACACCCAAAACCACCATCTCCTGTTTTTTGCCTGATGCAACTGGGATTTTATTTTCCCTCAGAATATTTTAGTGAAGTCTCTCTCCTCTACTTCTAAATGCCAGATTTGCCCAGGGCTCAATACTAGAAACTTCTCTCTACACTCACTTCTTAGGTTTTGTCCAGCCTATTTACTAATATCTCTCAAATATATGTCTCTTCCTCAACTTATTTCTGAAGTCTACATTTCCTATACTGAGTTAATGAAAACATAATGAATGAAAACCCTACTGGGGGAAGTGATTATAAGTTGAATTTTTGGCATGCTTTTGAAACAACTAGATGTAGATGCTCACTCAACATGCTGCTAGATAGGAGCCTAGAAATAAAAAATAAAAATTATTGGGTTATATATTTGATATTTATCAATGTATGGATAGTAAATAAAATCATGTGAGTGATGATATTGCCAGGAGAAACAATAGAGTATGGCCAGAAAATTGCTCAGAATAGGAATGGTTATATTTCAAGCATGAGCAATGAAGAGAAGCCAGCAAAGGAGGCTGAGAAGGAATAGAAATTGCAGAAATACTGAAGAAAATCTGGTGAAGGTGGTGCTATCAAAGACTAAAGGTAGTAGAATGGTAGAATTGATAATAGTGAACTAGATGATAGCAAAGAAGATGATGGTCATGATTCTCCTTCTGTGTGATTGTTAGTGAGACTGGAAGAACTAATAACCAGAAATATCCATTTATTTTCAGCTCCATCCCTGAGGAATGATAGCTCTCTTCAGTCCTCAATTCATGCTCTTATCCAACATTACTCAGTTTAGTCCCATGTTCTACCTCACTGGCTTTCCTGGACTGGACACCATCGAACACTGGATTTTCATCCCCTTTTTCCTTATGTACCTTGTGGCCATCTCAGGCAATTGTTTCATTCTGATAGTTATTAAGACCAACCCTCGTCTGCACAGACCCATGTACTATCTACTCTCTTTTCTGGCCTTCACTGACCTGGGACTGTCAGTGTCTACCTTGCCCACCACTATGGGAATCTTTTGGTTCAAATCTCATGGTATCTACTTTGTGGCTTGTCAGATCCAGATGTTCTGTATCCACTCATTTTCCTTCATGGAGTCCTCAGTGCTCCTTATTATGTCCTTTGACCGCTTTTTGGCTATCTGCCACCCCCTTAGGTACTCGGTCATTATCACTAGCCAGCGAGTGATCAGGGCAGGTCTGGCTGTCATCTTCCGGGGACCTGTGGCCCTAGTTCCCCTTGTCCTCCTCCTGAAGACTTTTCCCTACTGTGGGCCTCGAGTCCTTTCCCATTCTTTCTGCCTACACCAGGAAGTGATACACTTGGCTTGCACAGATACCACCTTCAACAACCTGTATGGGCTGGCAGTGGTGTGTTCACTATGATGCTGGACCTGGTGCTCATCGCACTGTCTTATGGGGTCATCCTGCACACCGTGGCAAGACTGGCCTCCCAAGAGGAGCAGCTCCGAGCCTTCCAAACATGTACCTCACACCTCTGTGCTGTACTGATATTCTTTGTGCCTATGGTGGGGCTGTCCCTCGTGCACCGCTTTGGGAAGCACGTCCCACTTGCTGTCCACCTTCTCATGGCCAATGTCTATCTCTTTGTGCCTCCCATGCTTAATCCAATCATATACAGTATTAAGACCAAGGAGATCCGCCATGTCATCAGCAAACTCCTCAGTCTTAGGAAGGTCAGTACTAAGTCTTGGAGCTAAAGATTCCAGAGGGTGCCCAGGGGAAGTTCCCAAATCAGGCCAAAGATTTACAGCATTGAGAACCTACCATCACCCCACATGTTCCCCAAGTTTTTTTTCCACTGCCCTAATTAAAATACGTATGGATTTCTTTCCTGAGTTATGGGTTACGAGTGCTGATGTTCTCTTGCTTAAATTATAATTCCTCCTACGTATGAGACCTTGCTGTTTTGGTAGCACCAAAAACGGCCCAGAAGATTCTGTTGAGGGTCATCAACAATGTACAAATATTAAAACAAAAATGAAACAGAACAAAAATTAAAAAGGAAAAGTACATTAAAAAGCATCCAGAACAGAACCTGGAAAAGAAGAGATAAATTAACCTCAAGAAAAGTACCTTTCATTAATGGTTCCTTGGGACTGCTTCCCTCTTCTCTACCTGGTCAAAGTCCTTCTCTTCACTTTCTATACTGGTTAAGCCATGTCCTTTGGACTCTTTAGTCACATTGGAAGAATCAGAACCTGTCACTCTTCCCTAATGGCTGATTTAGGTAAAACACCTCCAAATCTTTCTGTGGATGTGCTCCCTCCTCATCCTGTTCATCTAGTAAAAGCCCTTGACTCCACTCCTGACTCCTCACATCTCTGATTTTACCTTTCCTGTGGACTTACTGTCAGGAATCAGAAGTCAGTGTTTGTTCCTAGGCACTTTGGTTGTGAGATCTTGCACAATGACATGACATGCGGCAAAATTTCAATGAAGGAAAATACCGCAAACATTTGTAAGTCATGATCCCATCGCTCAGGAGATTGTGAACCTAAAACTGGCAGAGAAGATTGCCCATACCGTTGACTAAATGAGATTCATGTTGGAGTCTCAGCATTGGGGTTGCTTCCTCATGGATATTTCCCTGAGGGCCCTCTCTCCAACATCAAAGTAGATGCTCCATGTGTCTGCTCCCTCAGAACCCTGCATTTCCCAGCATAACATCTGTCACATAATAATGTGCTCCTTCATGCTCCAGCTTAGTTCCTCCTCCTTCTCCTCCCCCATCTCTCTCTTTTTCTTTTTTTTCCTTTTTTTTTTTTTTTTTTTGTCTTTTTCCAGAATGGATTTCTAAATTAAGCTCCCTGGAGGAATTATGCATGTCTTGTTAACCAGTACATCTCCATAAATACAATGAATGGCAGAGAACAGATGCTCAATGAAAAAATACCATTAATTTTTGGATACATAAATGCATAAGCAGAGTTTCGAAACTGAGAAAGAGAACTTCTTTTCTAGGGAAACTGTTTCTCTTCACACCCGGGAAGACCAAGAGGATTCCCTTAGATGGCATTTATCAAAGGGTGTTCCTCATCAGTATCCTAGCTCTGCTTCACTCAATTCAGGCCCTCTGGGCCTCCAGCCTCCTATGCCACAGGTTACCATGACCTGGAAGTGCTTACTGAGAGTTACTCTTCACAGTCCTGAGGCATGGAAAACCTTGTATATAGTCCACCACCCCTCCTTCCTGAACGGCCTGAACAGATACCTTGCTGAGTCTGTTTAATAAACTAAATTCTCTCGGGGTGCCTGGGTGGCTCAGTTGGTTAAGTGTCCGACTTTGGTTCAGGTCATGATCTCATGGTCGTGGGTTCGAGTCTGTGTTGGGCTCTGTGCTGACAGCTCAGAGCCTGAAGCCTGCTTCAGATTCTGTGTCTCCCTCTCTCTGCCCCTCCCCCATTTGCGCAAGCGCTTTCTCTCTCTCTCTCTCTCTCTCTCTCCCTCTCAAAAATAAACATTAAAGGGTTGCCTGGGTGGCTCAGTCGGTTGAGCTTCCAACCAACCTCAGGCCAGGTCATGATCTTGTGGTTCACGAGATCAAGCCCTACGGGTGGATTCTGTGCTGAACTTGTTATGGATTCTGCGTCTCCCTCTCTCCCATCTCTCTCTGCCCCTCCCCAGCTCACACTCTGTCTCTCTCTCTCTCAAAAATAAATAAAAACATTAAAAAAAAAAAAATATTAAAAAAATTATAAACTCAATTTTCTCTTTCTTTCCATGGACTTAAGAGTCTAGAGTTTCCCATATTCTTGCCTCCGCACAAGGTAATTTTTCCTGCCCTTAAATTACAGCATCCCCTACCTCTTCACTTTTTTTTCTTTAGTTTATACCATTCCTTTGGATGGTACACACATGGTTGATATCTGTCAGACTGGTTTCCGATTAATTTTTTTTTTTTTCTGTTTGCTTGGCCAAAATGGGAGAGATGGTGATAGCAGCAGACCAGACAAAGACCTCAGATATGATGGCACTTGATAAAGTTAAAATTAAAAACAGTTGGGGGGGGGGAACCTGAGTAACTTAGTCAGTTAACCGTCTGACTCTTGATTTTGGCTCAGGTCATGATCTCACGGTTCGCGAGATCAAGCCCCATGTCAGGCTCTGAGCTAACAGTGCAGAACCTACTTGAAATTCGCTCCCTCTCTCTCTGCCCCTCCTCCCAAAATAAATAAACACTTGAAATAATGTTAAAAAATAAAAATAGGTAAATTTGGGTTATTTAATAAGCAGTGCTACCCAAATTTGTTATCCATGTGGAAGATACAATTTGATCTTTACCTTATAGTACACATAAAAAATGTATCCAATTAAAGATAAATGTTAAAAGGAAAATTTGAAGCTTTTTAAAAAAAATACAAGAGAATAGATAAGTAGATACACATATACAGATAGACAAACAATGAAAATACAGTAAAACAGAATATACCAGAAACAAAGAGACAACACAAACCAAACTAGGAGATTCATCTGCAATGTATATCTATATGAGCAACTGATGCTTAAGGTTCAGAATATATAAAGAATCTCCATAAATTAGCAAAAATTTTAAAAAACAGAGAATCCAACAAGAAATTAAGCAAAGATATGAATCGGCAATGCATATACACAAAAAATGAATATGACAGGGGCGCCTGGGTAGTTCAGTCTATTAAGCGTCTGATGTCAGCTCAGATCATGATCTCGTGCTTCTGGAGTTCAAGCCCCACATCAGGCTTTCTGCTGTCATTGCAGAGCCTCGAGCCTGCTTCCGGTCCTGAATCCCTCTCTCTCTGCCCCTTCCTCACTTGTGCTTTCTCTCTCTCAAAAATAAATAAACATTAAAAAAAACAAATATGCCAATAAACATATGAAAACATGTTCATCTTCATAAGAAATTTGAAAAATAAAATAAATAACAAAAAACACCATATTTTATCAATAAAGTTAGCAAAATTGGGAAAAAAAACTTGATAATACCAAATGTATATCCTGTATATATCTGTACACAGGAAAAGCATTAAAAACTATGCTGAGATTGATAAATAGGAAATGCTAGAAAACAGCTCCAGGAAAAGAAAGAAGTAAATCAAGTAAGCTGTGTTACATGGAAGGTTTTAATTCGATCTAGAAAAAGAACGTGAGGCAAATAAGCAAAATGTTAAGATTTGTTAAAACCAGGTACACATAGGGGAGCCTCGGTGGCTCAATGGGTTAAACTTCCAACTTCGGCTCAGGTCATGGTCTCATGGTCCATGAGTTCCAGCCCCACGATGGGCTCTGAGCTGACAGCTCAGAACCTGGAGCCTGCTTCAGATTCTGTGTATCCTTCTCTCTCTGCTCCTCCCCCACTCACACTGTATCTCTCTCTCTCAAAAATAAATAAACATTAAAAAAAAAACAAGTATGCATATAGATGTATATTTACTCAGGTGGTTATTATATCATTCTTTTTTAAAAAAATTATTTACTTATTTATTTTGAGGGAGAGAGAGAGAGACAGCACAAGTGAGGAAGGCACAGAGAGAGAGGGAGAGAGAGAAATTCCGAGCAGTCTCCACACTCATCACAGAGCCTGATGTGAGATTAGAACCCACAACCCTGAGATATGACCTGAGCCAAAAATCAAGAGTCAGATGCTTAACCAACTGAGCCACCCAGGTGCTATTATATCATTCTTTATATTTTAAAATTAAAATGTGTCCTATTTAAATACAAACAAAAATACAAAATGAAATTTCAAAAAGAACCAAACTCTAAACTGGATGTAAAAGCTCTTGTGTTTGTGTAGTGTTGTATGTGTGCATGTGTGTGTGTGAGTAGAGGGCCATTGGAATCCCAGTGGTTTGGGCGTGGGAGACCCTATGGAGCACTAGAGTCTTTCCAGTCCTAAAGTCAAGTGCTCCTTAAACATAGGTTCCATTCTGAGCTTTAACTGAAGTCTCCATGGGAGGCCACACTACTGAATGTTGGCTCTGACACTCAGAATGGGCTTCCCCATATGGAATGGAAACTTGTTTTCTCTGGATCCTGTTAGCAGAATGAGGTGTAAAAAACATAGGATTTGGATTTGGATTAGACTTTGAGTCCCATTTTTGCCACTTATGAACAAACAGGCCACTAAATTTCTTCTTTTTGCAATTAGGAAATAAATATAGATAATGACATTGTTGAAAACTTCTATCTTATAGGAACTTAAAACTCAAATTAACATATTTTAATCTTGTTAATAAGCAAATATTAAAGAGTTCATAATCAAGATCTGTGCTGACAAGCACATGGGAAAGAAGGGATTTTCATACACTGGTGTGAGAGCATAAATTGATTTGTCTTTTACAGAAAGCAAGATGCCTTGAAAGACTTAAATGCATTCATACTCTGTGTCTCAGAAGCACCCCTTCTAGAAACCTATCCTACTGAAATAATTGTAAATGAAATTTGCATTCCCTGAGGACAAGGACCTATTTTTCTGTGTGGTCACAGAGCTATCTTTAGAACCTACACTGGTGCTCAATAAATATCTGTTGTATTAATAAATAAATGAATATTACACGTTAATTGTGTCATTGTTCATTTTGAGAAAAAAAAAAACCTCACAGCATCCCAAGTATCTAGGAAGAGGATGTTATATAAATTATAGTATATTCATTTGATAAAATATTAGTTGGCTATTAAAAAGTATACATAAATACTGAGAGGACTATTTTCAACATAATATGAAATTTAAGAAATTTAAAATATTTCTGTAAAAAGCAATTGCTGTGCAACAACTATTTATACCCATAGGAAAAAAGCTATGATATATGTGTTTTTTCTATGCACTTCTCCATCTTTTTATTACCCAAAGTTTCCAAAAAAAAAACACATTTGAGTTTTATAACTGAAAAGAATGTCTTACAAAGAGTACAAGAGCATGTATGTGTGATTATGTTGATGATGGCAATGATGATAAAAGCTAACAATGTATTTTATTTATTTTTGAGAAAGAGACAGAGTGTGAGCAGGGGAGGGGCAGACAGAGAGGGAGACAGAGAATCCCTCAGGATTCCCTCAGCACAGAGCCTGACACAGGGCTTGAACCCATGAACTGTGAGGTCGTGACCTGAGCCAAAGGCAGATGCTTAACCGACTGAGAAACCCAGATGCCCCGAAAGCTAACAGTTTTTATGCTCAGTGTTTTATTTAATTCTCACACCAAAGCTATGAAGTACATGTTCTTGTGTTTGACATTTTAAAATGAGGAGCTTGAGGTTCCCAGAGGAAAGGAACATTCCTTAGTTAAATATCTCCTGCATCCTAGACCAAGACCCAATTACAACTCTGTATAATTTTCCTAGATGGTTATGGCAGACCTTCTCTCCAGATTGGGTCAGTCTATTTGGGACAAGGGCCTGTTTTGCTGAAGGAAGTTCAAGTAAAAAAAAATTACTTAGTTCTTCCTTAACGTCTATGCTATAGATATGAACTTCTTTAGTACTAAGTTTATACATAGAATTTCTATACCTGTGTAGTGTCTATGTTTTCAGCTACCATGCCTTCCTCTTCAATAAAAAATGAGAACCAACCAACAAAACAAGACTCATCAAAGTTATATTCATGCTAATGACAATAAATTGCACAACCCATTTACCAGCACCAATTCTATGCTCCCATGTGCAAAAAATTTCTTTACAATCATGTTATTTAATATCCTAATGCCTTCTTAAGACTTTAGAGCTAGCATTCTATTTGTAAAATACATATTTTTCATATAACTGAAACACATTTTTCAGGTCATTGAGATTCACATAATTTTATAATATCTTGTTTTGTGACAATTCTGAGCCTTTGTATGTTTCCTTCCCTATCTGGAATGCTGGATCCAGTGAAAGAGTAAAGAATATCTGTTAAATACTTATATTTCCTGTGGATCTTTTTGGTTTGTTACTCTGTCATAAAGAGTTAGTCCTTTTCAAGTCCGCCTCCTACAAAACACAATCATTTTCTCAAAAGCAGACAGAGATTATGTATTATTGATCGTTGCATCTAAGTATATGTCCCAAAGATTTCAGTGTCTATATATTTGCTGAATGAATGAGCAGGAATAACTACCTAGCAGGAAAGAGAGTCTCAAAGGGAAGCTAGACTGGGAAAAAAAACCACAGAAGGGTCAACCAGTAAATTTTCTTGTAACAATAGCAGCTAGTGGGAGAAGAGAATGAAGAATCATCTGATCTGCCGAAATATCTCATGGTGGTACTTGCGAGTTGCTAAGTTTCCATGAAAGAAAAATGGTGTGCCCAACGACTAAGTTCTGGGAAGATACTGATCCCTCTTCGGTGTCTGCAGGTCTACAGCCATCTAAATAGTTTCCTCTGAGGGCCTAAGACCCAAGGGAGGACAGAGAGGCATATAAGTGCCATTGCAGCAGAGCATCCTGATTTAATCAGAAGAGGCTGGGACAGGAAGTGAGAAGAACTACAGGGTTGGGGAAAGAAGCCACAGACAACAAGGGACCAGTAAGGTGTTGAAGGTGGATAGAGGCAGCCAACCCAGTGACCTTTCTAGTACCTCTTATCTAGCAAGTCTACAAGGAGGGTTATGGGATAGGGCAGCTTCCAGGATTATGGCCAGTCTGTGGTTAGAGCTACTGTTCCATGATATTTTCCCCTTGATCTTTTGGGTTAGAAAGACAGACAAGAATTTGTTACTGGGGGTTGGTGTGCAAACACAGCAGCTTCGTGGGTAAAATGTGAAACTGGCCCTGGCACATGGAGGGCAGGGAGAGAATGAAGGAGGCAGGCCCCTCCAGATTGGTAGATGGCAGGTTTAATAAGCAAGGGAATTTATATACAAGGCATATGTTGGGAACCACAAGAAAAGTAGCTCTCTGCACCCATCACCAGAATCTTAACTGGGTTCGGTCATGTCCACCATCCAGATGGGCTCAAAACACCTTACTCTTTTAAGGCTGTGTCCTTGGAGCAGCTTCAGAGAGTGGGGAAGGCAGGTGGAATGCACATTCCAAGGCTGGAGGTGAAGGGTCAGAAACCTTGGATTACCTGGGTCCATCTTGTAGGTCAACCTATAGTCATGGCCTCTTGGTGACCTCCCCCAGCACTGGGCTGGGCTTTGGACTAGAGTGATACAGGATTATGGCAGGGATGGATCATAATCTCTACTCTATCCCAATGTATGTGGCTCCCAACATAGTTTCCCTGGAAAGAAGGCAGGGAACATGTGAAAATTTTCCATCACAGAAAAAGACAAACATGGAGAAGGATTCAGTCACTTCACCCAAGTCATGTGGCTGACTGTTCAAAAACTGCTTAAAGAGCTCAAAGTCCCAACCCTGAGCTTCTCACTCCTCGCTACTATTGGATCGCCGATTGACTTTCCCTTAGAGCTTGCTGCAGAAATGAAGGGAAGAGCTATAGCTCTCATACGGTAGATACTTGTTGTGGAGATCTTCCAATAAGAAGGCAGTGCTGGAAATGGCAGATAATAATCTACAGCCGTTGAGTGTATGGTTCTAACTGCACCACATTTAGTTTCTTGTAAATGGCTCTATAATCTACAAAGCAGGGAGAGTAACTGGCCTACTCTTTCAGGTGAGGAAAACGGAGATTAAGCAAATAATTTGCACAACTACAGAGTTAATAAATGGGGGGGAGTTATGATTGGGATGTAGATCTGACTCCAGAGCTACTTCCTTCATCACCACACTGTACTGCCTAATGAACTGTGTCTGGAGGGCCACAGGTCTCCATAGATTCTTCACTGCCCAGTGGGCTTGAGAGGGTAAGACTGAACAGAGAGTTGTGGGAGATTCCCGGGTGCCTTCCCATCCCTCCGTTCCTCACGCTTCTCCATGTCAGTGCCTCAGTGTCTGACCACATCCCCCATCTCCAGCCTCTCTGTTGCCTAGCCTCTCTCTCAAGTTGTATCACAGGAGATTTTTTTCCTTCTCCTCAATTCCCCTCTTCTGTTCAACTCTGCACCTACGCCTCTCTGTTCTCCCTCTCCTCCCCCCCCCCCAATCCTCCCTACGTCTCTAAGCTTCCTATCAGTTTAGCCCTTGGTTTTCCCCTTCGCTGTCCCTCAGGCCCTGACCTCTCCCCAGTTCTTGTTCCGTGTCTGTGTGGCAGTTTCTCTCCTTTCAGCCTTCCAGAAACCTCTCTCTGACTTCAGCTTCACCATCCTCCAGCTCCTCTGTCCTCCCAGGTCTGCCTCACATGCCCTCATCTTGTGTTTCTCAGGCTCTTCCTCGAAGTCACACAAGTTCCTTTCTCCCTGACACCCAGCTGACCCTCTCCTGTCCTTCAATCTTCCTCACCAGTGTTCACCACACCCTGTCCTTCTTCATCCTCCTCTTCCAGCCTCCTCTGCTTCCTGAACCATGGGTCTCCCTCAGCTATTCTTATTAAGGCCCAATTTCAACTGTCTCTCTTCCTTCCTCTAGTTGACCTCATATACCTCCCCCGTTCCTCAGCTTCATCCTATCTGTCCCTCAGTATGTGTTGTGATCTATTCCTCAGTATCCCCTTTTATCACTTTGCCCCAATTACTCCCTCAGTCTGTTTGACTGTCAGTAGTTCCCCAATCTTCCAAAGGCACATGGCACTTATGCCAAGGTCTAAAGCACTGTCATATTAAAGAGGAGATGGAGTTAATTTTTTCATAACAGGAGGAGATAAAGAGTAAAAACTGTAGGGGAAGAATACAAGAAAATCAGTGCTTTGACAACAACAAATACATTTATTGTTTATTATATTCCAGACTTGGTGCTAAATTTTATATAAATCATGTGCAAATAAAAACACATCCATTCTTTAATTAGGAAATATCATTATCATTACTTTACTGATGAGGATGCAGAAGCAAATATTGTATCAGACACGGAGATCCGGGATAGCAGGGCTTGTCTTGTGAGCACCTCTCCAGGTATCCCTATTTTTGGTTTTTAATAAACTAATTTAAGCAAAGAACATGCTTTGTCATTATGCTTCTGTTTTCAAGGTACACTTACTGACATGCATTTTTTGCAATACCTACTTGGGAAATACACTCTAATAAGTTGCCCTGATTTATTAAAGTTGTGTCAGGTCTCCAGCTTGATTTCTGAGGAGAGGTACCTTTAAAAACACAGGGAAGAAAGAAGAAAGAAAGAAAGAAAGAAAGAAAGAAGAAAGAAAAGAAAGAAAGAAAGAAAAGAAAGGACAAGAAAGGAAGGAAGGAAGGAAGGGGGTGCCTGGGTGGCTCAGTCAGTTAAGCATCTGACTTCGGCTGAGGTCATGATCTAATGGTTTGTGGGATCAAGCCCTGCATGGGCTCTCTACTCTCAGCGTTGAGCCTACTTTGAATCTTCTGTCCCCCTTCTCTCTCTGTCTCTCACCCACTCACACACACCTGCACACTGTCTCTCTCAAAAATAAATAAACATTAAAAGGAAGGAAGGAAGGAAGGAAGGAAGGAAGGAAGGAAGGAAGGAAGGAAGGGAATGTCAGTGGACTCGAATTTAGATTCGAAAATAAAAGAAAACTTCCAGGAATTATAGTAAAGGAAGCAGCTTTTAAAGAGGTAGACTATATAGGATGAATGAGCGCTGACTTCCCAGGGACATTAGATGCTTGAAGCATCAGGTACTAGAGAGCTAGTCTGGGTTCTTTGAGGAGGTTGGGTGTGGAGGGAAGCAGGATAACTTTTCTCTCGATCAAAGGGATATGTGCAGAGGATCTCATAATGGCAATAAGCAGATAAAGTGGAGAGCAGACTGGATGAGGGGAACATCTTCTAAGGCGTTCTCAATCGCTTAGAAAAATTAGATATAATTTCTTCTACAGGAAAATCTTGAAGGGGTAAGGTCAGACACAGAAGACAAACTTAGGAGTAACAGAGTTTCGAGTATCTCAGCATTCTATTAAGGTGGAGCGCTAGATTTTCTAAGTAAAAAAAAAAAAACAAAACCCAACCTTATCTTTCACTAGTGGTTAAGAACAAAAGCAGAGAAAACCCTTGTCGAGGCTTACTGTCCACTGAGGTAAGTAGAGGGATGAAATGGGAAGAAGAGAAAGAAGGGAGGAAGCATGAAAAGGACAAGCTGTTTGTGTGGGCATTGGTGATTGAGAGGTCATTGAGTCCACGGCATGCAGAGGCCAGAGGTCATTGAGCCCACACCAGCAGGGGACTGGTGTCCATGATAGCAGAGGTGCTCATGGTAACGAATCTAGTAACCTTCAAAGTACTACCCTCTTTTCCTAGAGTGAATAGACTTCTTGAGAATGAGGACATCCACCCTACCAAATGCCAACGTGAGCTTCTCTACATTCCTGCTGACTGGCTTCCCAGGCCTGGAATGGGCTCACCACTGGATCTCACTAACCATTTTTTGTAGGATACCTGGTGGCCCCTCGTAGGTAATGCTACCATCTTGCATCTGGTACGACTGAGCCTTCTCTCCACCAGCCCATGTACTACTTCTTGGCCATCCTGGCTGTGACAGCCTTGGGCCTGTGCATGTCCACGCTGCCCTCAGTGCTGGGTGTGCTGTGGTTTGATGCCTGGATTGGTGGGCCTGGTGCCCTGTGTTCTGCAGCAACACTTTTACACTCCTTTCTCCTTCATGGAGTCAGTGGTGCTCTTCGCCATGGCTCTGGACTGCCCGGTGGTCAATCCGATTCCCACCGCGCTATGCGTCAGTGCTCACAGGTTCTCGTGTGCCACTGGCCGGGGCTGTGCTGGGCGTGCGGAGTGCTGCCATCACTGCGGCCACCCTCACTGCACCTACCGAAGTTTGACTACTGTCGCCCCGGGGCACTGTCCCATGCCTACTGTCCTTCACCAGGACATGATCCTCCTGGCCTGCTCTGACACACGTTTCAACGACTCTATGGGCTGTGCATAATCATGCTGGCCATGGGCTCTGATGTCCTTTTCATCCTGCTCTCCTACACTATCATCGTCCACACTGTGCTGGCCATCGCCTCTGCCGGGGAGAGGCTCAAGGCCCTCAACACCTGTGTCTCACACATCCTGGCCGTGCTCTGCTTCTATGTGCCTGTGCTAGGCCTGTCTGTTGTGCACAGGTTGGGCACCACACATCACCCTTGGTGACCATCTTCATGGGCACTGTCTCTGTGCTCTTCCCACCCCTGATGGACCCTATTCTATAGCATCAAGACCCAGCAGATCCGCAGGGCCATCCTCAAGGTGGTTTCACTGGGGAAGACCACAGTGAGACGTTGGGAATGGACTAGAGCAACTCCAAATGAGGAATGAGTGAAACCTTCTTTTTAGAGCCTTCATACCACAAACAAGTTCTGTTTACCTATCTTAGTTGGAAGATACTAGCATATCTTGGAATATCATAGTTTGGAAGATAGAAGCATGAATTAACTCTAATGTTAAAATCAAATAAAGTTGATGCTTATTACTACTATGTATACACATACAATATATATCCACTACTTTCTTACATTAAAAAGAATGATTATATTTTTTTACTCAAATGTTTGCATGTTCAGAGTGATTTTTATGTTTTCTCCTCTACTTATTTGGTAGAACTTTAATTGTACAATAATGTCATTTGGTGATAAGTTTACTCTGATGATTCGGGAAGTTGAATCATCCACTTCACATTTTTTGGATTAACCTCAGAGTTGGCCACAATTCATCAAATATAATATTTTTACTATACACATTCACCAGGGATAACTTTATTTTTAGATCTAAGAGGAACTTTCCAATGTTGCTTTTTTGTCCATATCATAGTCTGGGACAGAACTAAGTTGAGGAGAGGCATGAAAGCCTAATTTATAACCAGCATGAGAAAAATTGGGGTCGAGAGTGTGTCAGACTTGTAGGTAGTACAACGAACTGACAGAAGTATGTCCTGAACCACTAACCTAACAAAGAACTGCCAGATCTTAGTACAAGGTGCAAATTCAAGGGCTGCTTAGGTCATACTTTGCCAGTTTTCAGCATAAGGCAATTTCTCCTGTCCTACAGGACACAGGAATGTCACTGACTAATAAGGATTAGGATATAAGACAATTATAAGAGTATTTTAGATGACTCTTTAAGCAAACATATACTGTCATACAAATACATAAGATTAGAGAGAAATGCAATACACTCATGCACATATACAGACATGATCTACACTCAATTTCATTGCACCTTTTTCTCAGATCTGGAGGTTCTTTCCTTGGGTTAATGAATTAAAGACATACCTATGTCTATCACCACCTACGTGAATATACATTCAATTATATTTGTGGACACATGCTCATAGATTCATGCAAACTGCAAACAAAATCTCAAACAAGCAGCATGGTTATGCATACATCTACACACATAGCACACACAGGCATGTGTTCATATGCCCATTTACATAAATTTCCAACTCGCACATGCACATAAAAGAATGCTCACATGGACGTGCATGTTTACACATCCACACATGCATGCACATCTTGTTCTATATTTTCTCAGAGGTTTGACTTAAGGTACCCAGACAGCATCCCCTGGGATCCTTCTGCTCTTGGCTTAATTACTTCTGTAGGCCCGGAGGCAGCACATTCTGAAGCTGTTTACCTGTGTCCCCAGGGGACTGACTGGCAAACTGGGGGAAGGAGAAGGCTAATTCTGAAGTCATGATAAAGAAGAAGGCCAGTCAGCCCCTGTTTCCAGGTAGTGAGGTAGAGATCTGGCCTGAGACCTGCCACCTTGAAGGGCAGGTGGGTTTTTATAGGAGAGGAGCGGGGTGGCCTGAAGTCCAGCCTGTGGGATCAGGAGAACGGGAAATCTGTTCAGGTGATCTGAACCCAGGGTTTTCTTTCTGAGATGCATCTCCTTTCCAGTACAGGCTTTCTGTTCCCCTTTCCTCTTGCCATGAAAGACCCCTGCCCTCCGGGCAGGATGCAGACTTTTATCCAGAAACCCTCACTATGGCAGAGAACACTTGAGTCTGTTTTACTCAACTCCTCTCTGTTAATTCAGGAATCTGGGACAGGGAAACCGCCATTTTGTCTCCAAATCCAATCTTTTTTAAAACTAGATATTTAATTCTCTTTTTAAATCTTTGTTGCTTAGGGCCATTTACCCTCCTCTCTTTCACTTTCCACACCAATGGTCTTTGTCCCCCTCCGTCCCATGCAGGCAGCCACATACCTGTGGGGCCTGGTCCCTCTCAACCCTAGCTCCTTGATGACCTGTGGTTTTCACAGTCCTTCACCCTCTTCTGGCTGACTCATCCCCATGCCCAACCCATTTATCACCGGCTTCCTTGTGTGGCTTTTGTCCAGGCTTCCTCGCTCTCCTCTTTAACTGCAGTTTTGCCAGCATGACTTGGCAAGTCACTTGAAATGCCAACTTCTCACTCTCTCAAGCTGTAAAATGTATAAGAGTGGGTCACTTTGAGTATTCTCAGGAGAAGACCTGCTTTAGCCTGTCCTCATATTTCCCACTCAACCCACACACCTCACTCATCAGCATGGACCTCAGACCTCCTATAATAACAGCTCTTCATCTACAATGAAGTAAAAGGATATTACATTATTTTTGTCTTCAGAGAGACTCTCATTCGATAGAAGAAGACAAAATTCTTCCACCACTTCCTGCCCTAAGCTCCCAGCCTAGAATATATCACCATACATCAACATGCACCTCCTTTCCTGTTCCCTCCCTCCCTTTATCCCTTCCCTTTTATAAAGCCCTGGGGACATGCTCAAAATACAAGCCCTAAGTGTTCCTTGGAAGACTAACAAACAACTAAACAGCAATATATGGGACTGAGTGCTAGAGTAGAGAGAGGTGCTGGTGCAGAAAGTGATTAACCACATGCCTGACATGAGGAAGACATCCCAGGACTGACATCTGAGCCAGATGTTATACAACAGCGGTGCAGGTTGTATTTGTTCTAAAATGTGATTTTTAGTTGTACTAAATGCTGAAGTGCTTAAGAAAGGAAAAACAGGCATGGAAAGTAAACAGTAACAAAAACAAAACAGAACAAAACAAAAAAAAAAAAAAGCACAGGAATGACCAAGAGGGAAAAGACATGTTAGGATGTGTCAGGATTTACAGACCAGTCAAGTCAAGAAGCTAGGTCTCACTGGAGTTTTATCAGCACTAAGAAGCATGCCACTCAAAGAGGATGAACATACAGGATACGAAGACTTTTCCTTTCATCTTCAACAGTAGCTGGGCAGCAAAAATCACTGTTCCTCTTACTAATTCACACCGATGGATGATGTTCAGATGCCACTGACTCCCTCTCCACCAGACCATTTTGAAGTGCCAGGGGGATCCCATGCATTTTAGAATCAGGTTCTTTCCCTTTTTTTCTTGGTGTCTCCAAAATTAATACACTGGCCAACAATGAAGACGACAAACCCAAAGTGTAGGCTGGACCTTAGACCACTCTCTCTTCCCACAGCCAGTACCACACACAGGCATATTCTCTCTCAGGCTTCATGGGCTTCCTTTGAGGTGGTGGGTGATACTCTGTACTGGCAGTTCTACACAGGGGCTCACTTCTCAGGCAAACATTGTTTGTTTGTTTGTTTGTTTGAATTTCTTTAACGTTTATTTATTACTGAGAGATAGAGAGACACAGAGCATGAACAGGGGAGGGGCAGAGCCGGAGTGGGGGGGGTGATGAGACACAGAATCCAAAGAAGGCTCCAGGGTCTGAGCTGTCAGCACAGAGGTCTACATGGGGCTTGAACTCATGAGCCGCAAGATCATGACCTGAGCCAAAGTCAGATGCTTAACTGACTGAGCCACCCAGGCGCCCCTGTTTGTTTGTTTTTAATGCTCACAGGTACTTGTGGAAAGCAGCAGGCTTTTAAAATATGGGTGACATGCAGCGTCCCTGATGGATAAGGAAGAAGGAGTAAATGATGTCTCCGAGGCATTCCCAACACCTATAACGACTCAATGTAAAAAGGCTGGCATAAAGATACAAAGTTGATTTCTTCAATCTAGAAAATCTTAGGCAATTAAGAAATTGCTTAATTGCAAATAAAAAGAAAAGAAAAAGAATATTATCCATAAAGATGGAGAGAGAAAGGTCTGAGTGAAAAATGATTATATAAAAATTAAAAGCCTGACTTTCATTGACACGATTACTATCATTTCACCTGCAATAGTAACAATTACTGAAAGTGTATTTTATGCTAACTGGTCCATACAGGCTCATTTGTTTAAGCTTCAAACAAGCCTGTGGCTACATATTATAGTGATTCTCTGCTTTACAGGTAGGGAATGGAGAGCCCCTCGGATCATGACTGAGTCAGGATTCCCACCAAGGCAATCTGGTTCCATAGTCTGCAACCCTATCTTTTATGCACACTGCTCCGAAATTCCAAAATACATAACAGGAACAAACTGGGAGCAATAAATAAGGCGCACAATTTTAAGTGAATACTGAACTCTAAGTAATCCAAGGGACTGCTAAAAACATATCAGAATCTTATGCACTATAAAAGGAAGTAAATGACTTAGACTGTTAATATGCGGAATTGAGGAATGGAAGGTCAAGATGAAAGGGACAATATACTAATTAGAAAAGCGGTCAGGCTCAGAGTAGCAGCAGCATAAATGTTCCTGATCAAGGAACACCTTATGTCATCACTGAAGTCTAGCCCTCAGAGAGAAGCCATGGCTCTTCACCGAAGAGCAATGTCCTCCACAATGGCCAATATTACTTTCTTATAGCTGATGGTTACTGGGTACTTTATAAGACTCTTTTATTTTATTTTTTTTATTTAAAAAAAATTTTTTTAACATTTTATTTATTTTTGAGACAGAGAGAGAGAGAGCATGAACAGGGGAGGGTCAGAGAAAGCGGGAGACACAGAATCCGAAACAGGCTCCAGGCTCTGAGCTATCAGCATAGAGCCCGACGCGGGGCTCGAACCCACGGGACCGTGAGATCATGACCTGAGCCGAAGTGGACGCTCCAACTGACCTGAGCCACCCAGCGCCCTATAAGACTCTTTTATATACATTATTATGTTTAGTCCCCTTAATTTTTTATCTAGTGTATGACTATTTCCATTTACATATTTAAACATAGAGCTCACTTGAAAGTAGAAATCAGGAATTTAAAAACATGGCTTACAGACTCAACCATATCCCATCACTCAGTATCTCTGACTTCCTCATTGCCTATATATTTCTCCCCATGTCATGTTTTTGCGTTTGCTTCCAGTAGGGAATAAGATCTGGGTTTCTATACTTGAAGAGAGAGATATCATTTTCTTCCTCTCTCATTTTTCTTTCTAACACATAGATTTTAAACTGATATTTCATCCTGAGGTCAGAAGTCTTCTCATAGATACCTCTTCTTGGTATGTAGAGGTCTCTGCCTCTCTCAACAGATACATCTTTTGGATAGTGTAAAGAGATGCATGTTGCCTTCCCAGACAGGGTTTCACAAGATATCAGCACTATTGAGGTAGGCCATCATGTATAAATATTTTTGTTTTTATATGTGCAGTTTCAGAAATATGATCTGAAGGGACCATGCTCCAGGACTACTGCCCGTCGTTTCCATTGACATAGTAAGTATTGATTAACCATGCTGTCATGTGTGGATTGACAATGGGAGGGGAATTCTCCAATGGGCAGAATGCTTCTTTCCATTAATAGAAATTCCAGTGGGTTCTTTTCATTAACCTTAAAAACACTGACTTTTTCTGTGCTTTCTCCTACTGTTTATAAGAGCCAAAGGGATCATCCGGAAGGTTGAAGAAGGAACATAGAGAACTGAGCCCAATTTAGAGATGTTTTATCCAGTAAAACTAGATAAGTCTGTGTCTCCAGGGAAGAGCAGTCTTCGATGCTACTTGGAGTAGCAGAGATGGGCATTTAGTAGCTGTATCTCTTGATCGATTTTATGCCAACATTGAAGTAATTTTATTAACCCCCATCCCCATTGGCTCCTTAAAATCCAACATCTTCTAATAGGGAATTTATAGAATGTCTGGTAGATTACAGCTTTCATTGTGTTAGTGTCCTTATGACAATGTCTTTTTTTTTTTATTTTTTTTTCAACGTTTATTTATTTTGGGGACAGAGAGAAACAGAGCATGAACGGGGGAGGGGCAGAGAGAGAGGGAGACACAGAATCAGAAACAGGCTCCAGGCTCTGAGCCATCAGCCCAGAGCCTGACGCGGGGCTCGAACTCACGGACCGCGAGATCGTGACCTGGCTGAAGTCGGACGCTTAACGGACTGCGCCACCCAGGCGCCCCGATAATGTCTTTTTAAAACTACACAATACCCTCTCTTGATGGAGACATGGAAAACATTCAGTTCCCATCAAATATACTCAGTGAACCCACTATGGATCAGTTTTAAATATGATGCTAAAATACTCTACCAGATTCCCTTATTCTGGAACTATACCTATTTGCAAGCATGACTCCACATTTTTGTTTATCATCGAAGACCAAAAAGTACTGGTCATGAATGGGAGGAGAGACATGAGTTGGCAGATCCTACAAGGCAGAGGAAATCTCAGGTTCCCAACCTCCAATAACCTTTATGTGTCTCACCCCAGGTTGTATCTCTGGCACCTGCCTTGGTCAAAGTCCCTGGACTCCAGACATAGGAAAATGTTCAACAGCAGTCAATTCATCCCCAAATATTTCCTGCTGACTGGCCTCCCTGGTCTGGAGGCCCTGCACCCTTGGTTTTTCTTCCCATTCTGCTCCATATACCGGGTGGCCCTTATGGGCAATAGCCCAATCCTGGCAGTGATCAGGAAAAACACCATTCTGTACCAGCCGATGTACCTTTTCCTAGCTATGCTGGCCTTTGCAGAGCTTGGTGTCTCTGCTTCTACACAGCCCACTCTGTTGGGCATCTTCCTTTTTGGTGCCAATGAGATCTGCTTTGAAGCCTGCCTGTTGCAGATGTTCTCCATACATTCATTTTCCATCATGGAGTCAGGAGTTCTGCTGGCCATGTCGGTGGACCGCTTTCTGGCCATCTACAACCCACTGAGGTACACCGCCATTCTGACAGGGCCCCTTACTGCTGGTACTGGTGCTGCACTTGGATTGAAGAGTGTGATGCTCATGTCCCCACTGCCCTTCCTCCTGAAGCGTGTGCCCTTCTGTGGCCACAACGTCCTCTCCCTCTCCTACTGCCTTCACTTAGATCTAATCCAGCTGCCCTGTGGGGATACACATCCCAACAGCATCCTGGGGCTCTGCATTATTTCCACTTTTGGGCTGGACTCACTGCTCATCATCCTCTCATATGTGTTGATCCTCTACACTGTGCTGGGCATTACCTCTGGGGAGGCGGAAGGCCCTCAACACATGTGTTTCACATATGTGTGCGGTGCTTGTGTACTACGTGCCCATGATCAGCGTGACTCTGGTGCACCGCTTCAGGAAGCACGCTGCACCTGCTGTCCATCTACTTTGGCCAACGTCTATCTTCTGGTTCCTCCTGTGCTCAACCCCATCATCTACAGTGTTAAGACAAAGCAGATTCGCCAGGCACTAATCCAACTCATTCTTCAAAGGAAATAATACAGGAGGTGGGGCCGATGAGATGGTTACCTGCCAGCCAGTCATTTTCATCACCAAAGGTGGTCCAGTGAAGCACAGAGTGCTCCTCACCTTATCAAAGTTAGAAAGCTTGATAAGGCTGCATGTTGATGAATTTGAGAACCCACATTTCATATACAAGATATCATAATGTAAATCAGTATTGTATAGTATTTTGTTGGCTCCTTTGGTTGTGTCAACATAAAATGTACCTACTCTTGGGGTGCCTGGGTGGCTCAGTCAGTTAAGCAACCAACTTTGGCTCAGGCCATAATCTCACGGTTCATGGGTTTGAGCCCTGCCTTGGGCTCTGTGCTGACAGCTCAGAGCCTGGAGCCTGTTTCAGTTTCTGTGTCTCCCTCTATCTCCCTGCCTCTCCCCCCACTCATGCTCTATCTCGCTCAAAAATAAACATTAAAAAACATTTTTTTTTAAATGTACCTACTCTTAACCCAGAAATTCCAATTCTTAGCACGGCCCTAGTTTTATACTCTGATGCTTTTTTATGAACACAGAGATGTGAATGAGAATTTTCATTTCAGCAATGTTTGAGATAAAATAATAAAAGAAAAATGAACTGGCTGTCAATGGGTAAATAGTTAAATGAGTTAGGAGTGGAGTATTCTATGGTTTAGAAAAATGACCCAGGGGACACCTGGGTGGCTCATTTGGTTCAGCATCTGACTTTGGCTCAGGTCATGATCTCATATTCATGGGTTCGAGCCATACATCAGGCTCTGTGCTGACAAGTCAGAGTTTGTGTCTCCCTCTCCTCTGCTTATGCTCTGTCTCTCTCTGTCTCTCAAAAAAATAAAATAAAATGTAAAAATAAAATTTAAAACAAGATCCAGGTTGATAGGTATTCACAAGGCTTAAGCAAGAGATACTAACACACACACACACACACACACACACACACATTTGATAATGCTTTTTATAAAACAATTTAATCATATAAAAATATCACTTAGTGTTTAAATATATGCTAAATTGATAACAGTAATAGCTTCTTTTGGAGGGGTCTGTGATGGTGAAGACAAGAACAAAAAGAATTCTTCCTTCATCTATATTGTTTTCAAAAATTAAGAATAATACATTCATGGGACACCTGGATGGCTCAATTGGTTAAGTGTCTGACTTAGACTCAGGTCATGATTTCACGGTTCATGGTTTTGAGCCACTCTTCAGGCTCTGTGCTGACAGCTGAAAGCCTGGACCCCATTTCAGATTCTGCGACTCCCTCTCTCTCTGCTCCTCCTCTGCTCTCTCTCTGTCTCTCTCTCTTTCAAAAGTAAACAAACATTAAAAAAAGAATAATACATTCAACACTTCATTACAAAAATATACATAACTATGTATATATACATATATTTAAGTGTATATTTAAGTGTATATATTTAAGTGTATATATATATATATATATATATATATATATATATATTTAAGTGTAACCTGTTCAAACCTTGGGGCAATTAGACACAAACTAGGTACTAAGAACAAAATCCTACAATTGAGAATAATCCCAGAAGCAACAGTTTCGTAAATCAGGAGTCTGTACGGTTCTTGAGGAATACTGACTTAATTGACTTTGGGGAATAACACTAATTCCCTCTGATAAAACCTCACTGGAAGAATCTATTGTACGTGGGCATGTCTCTCTCCCCCTCACAAGACGATTTGTCCCCCATATGAGAATCCCATCATGAATTCTAACTGCACATTTCCTTCTTGTTGTTTGTCTCACACAACACATCACAACTGTAACCAAGTAGTTTTCTTTGTACTATTGTAATTTTTTTGATGTCTGGTACATTTTAAGTTCGGTAAGGCAGGACAGTGTCTTTTCATTCACACCATACACTACGCACTGTGGTCCCTCTCGTGTCTGGAATATACTAGCTCCTCAATAAATGTTTCGTAAATGAACAAATTAATTATTGAATGAATGAATGAATGAATGAATACAGGTCTACATACATTTCCTTGACCTTTATATTAATATCACCCCTTTTTTTCTATGTGCAAAAACCTCATTTGATGACACTGTATACGCATTAGTCTTTCTCTCTCCTCTGTTTCTGTATCGACTACAATTTTTCTCCCTCTCTTACTTTTTCAGAATCTCTTTCTGAAGTCAGAAGAATATGCTCCTGCAAATATTAAGCCCTTTAACTTCTCAGTAAAACTTTTCTGGTCTTAATGCAAAATTTACTCTTAGTCCCAGTATGTGTACTTAAGTTAAACATTCCTAGTAACATCTGGGAGACTTTGGGGGAAATGCACATGTTTTAATCTTTATCATGTATAGAGAATCTATGGAATATTACTCAGTGATCGAAAAATACGAAATCTTGCCATTTGCAATGACGTGGATGGAGCTACAGTGTATTATGCTAAGCCAGTCAGAGAAAGACAAATACCATGAGATTTCACTCATATATGGAATTGAAGAAACAAAATAGATGAACATATAGGAAGGGGAAATAAAAGAGAGAGGGAAACAAACCATAAAAGTCTCTTTACAATAGAGACTAAACTGAGGGTTGATGGAGGGATGTGGGTGGGTGGGGATGGGCTAAATGGGTGACGGGCATTAAGGAGGGCACTTGTTTGGATGAACACTGGGTGTTATATGTAAGTGATGAATCACTGAATTCTACTCCTGAAACCATTGATATACTATATGTTAACTAACTAAAATTTTTAAAAAATAAATAAATAAAAAGAAAATCTATGGTGACATTTCAGATATGGTATATGAGATAAGAGTACATCTGAAAGGAAATTTGAAAATAGAAAGGGGATGTGTGAGGGTGTTATCAAAGTTATATCTTGCAATATATTTCACAAATCGACACAACTCTCTAAAGTAGGTTGTTCACAACATACAAGGGATGATGGGTCATGAAAAGAGATTTGAATTCAAGTATATATGTATCTATGGTTTAAAATTCCTCATCCTGGGGCGCCTGGGTGGCGCAGTCGGTTAAGCGTCCGACTTCAGCCAGGTCACGATCTCGCGGTCCGTGAGTTCGAGCCCCGCATCGGGCTCTGGGCTGATGGCTCAGAGCCTGGAGCCTGCGTCCGATTCTGTGTCTCCCTCTCTCTCTGCCCCTCCCCTGTTCATGCTCTGTCTCTCTCTGTCCCAAAAATAAATAAACGTTGAAAAAAAAATTTTTAAAAATAAAATTCCTCATCCTTACATTTTTTTATGTTTATTTATTTTTGATAGAGAGTGAGAGACAGAACGTGAGCAGGGGAAGGACAGAGAGAGAGAGGGAGACACAGAACCTGAAGCAGGTTCCAGGCTCCAAGCTGTCAGCACAGAGCCGTTCAAACCCATGAGCCGTGAGATCATGACCTGAGCTGAAGTTGGATGCTTAATGGACTGAGCCACCCAGGCGCCCCTAAAATTCCTCATCCTTGAACACCTTAGTAATCTGCCTCAAAATGTAATGAAGACTAATTCAGGTTTGAATATGGGTTCCTTTTTTCTTATAGGTTTTATAAAAACTATTTTTACAAGCTTTCATGCATATAGGTTCTTTTTCTCATGAGAATATCTCTATGCTGCTCATAATTGTACTTTTTTTCCCCTTTGTAAATATATCCATTCTGCCTAGTCATCATTCTCTCTCTTCCATCTCTCCCTGCAATAGTGTCGCCCCCTGGGGGACGGAATCTGATGACCGCTCACACTGTGGCTTTTTTCTCGGTCTCAGACACCCTGGAATCCAGGTTCGGATTTCATGGTGTTAATGTGTTTCTCCCTGCCCAGAATAGGGAGATTCACAGAAGACTAGGAGTAAAAATTGTGTATCCCTTTCCTTTCCACAACCTACAATCTTCCTGTATCACCTTCTACACTGAAGATGTTCTGATTAGTGGCTCATAACTCAGTGATAGTTGTATGCCTCTTATTCGTCTCAAGTATCCAGTCATATACCTGCCTTGCAAAATATTCTTACCCCAATGAATGTACAGAGATCTCACCTGAGCCATTTGTCGAGGTACTGGAAGAGAGCACTCCAGATCTAGAGACTCTTCTGTTTGTTGTACACTGTAAATCTCTTCACCTCATTTGCACTGAACATGCCCTGTTTAAATTCAAGTTCATGATCCTGAACATTTTGCCACTCACTGAGATCAAGATATTTTCCCAACCTACTATATTACTTCAAGCTTTCCATATTCCTGAAATTGCTTCAGACCTTTTACATATTTGTATTCAACTTTTATTTAAAAATTAATACTCGGGGCACCTGAGTGGCTCAGTCAATTTGGTGTCTGACTTTTGGTTTCAGCTCAGGTCATGATCTCATGGTTCGAGGATTTGAGCACCAAGTGTGCTCTGCGTTGATGGTGTGGAGCCTGCTTGGGATTCTCTCTCTCACCCTCTCTCTGCCCCTCCTCTGCTCGTGCTCTCTCTCCCTCAAAATAAACTTAAAAATTAGCACTCATATTGGATATTAAGAATTGGGGAAAATTAGTTGCTAACTGTGATGGAAGCTTTTTCTACATGCTATTCACATTTTCTCTTCCTGGAAAGTAAAAGATAAATTGTCGTGCGAAGATATTTAGGTTACTAAAGAAAGAACATTTTGTGTTTTGTAAGGACACAAAACAAGAGAAATGCCTTCTTGTAACACTGATCAGACTCACTATTAAAACTTGCTCAAATTTAACTATTAGAAAGAGTCTAGGATTTGTTTTTGTCTTTGAATCAGGACTGGTTTTAGAAGTGGTCATGGGTGAAGATGTGGAATTGAGCTTTTCTGTTCATCATCCAAGAAGCCAGGGTTCCAAAAAAGCATTGCATATTCTTTTTCTCACTCCAAGACATATCCATAAAACTATTCAGACTGAAACCAGGTGCATTTACTCTGTTACAAAGAGGTAATTATCAGGATGCATTATGTGTCTGCTGAGAATTGAGGGGGACTGCCACTTAAGCTATGCTTAATGTATAATTTAAATTTTTAGTAAATGGAAATTTGTGTTTACCAGGAGCCCTAGAAAACATTTAAATGGTTGCTTTTGTCCTGTTTCTTTATTGTCTGCTTAATTTTCCAGTAAACAGAATTGTGAAATTGTTTTATCTCTAACCCTCTACTTATAAACGTTGTGTTTTTCCCCAGTAGGTACAAGCAGACCTACACCCTTCACATTTTAGCAACAAACAGGAGAGTTTGGCCCACATCTGAACATCTGCTTTTTTTTTAATTTATTTTTAAAATTTATTTATTTTGAGAGAGAGATAGAGAGCATGTGAGAATGTGCACCATCGGGTGGGGGGGGGGGCAGAGAGAGAAGGAGAGAGAGAATCCCCAAGCAGGCTCTGCCTGACACGGACCTGATCCCAGGCAGAGTGAGATGATGACCTGAGCCAAAACCAAGACTTAGATGCTTAGCCAACTGAACCACGCAGGTGCCCCAAACACCTGCTTTAAAGAAGATGGGAATGAGCTGTTCTCATCCCTTTTATAATTCTGCTGATGCAGAGATGGTGGACGGTGCTCACATCTATGTGATAACTTTATTGTTTTACTGACCTGGGTTGGAAAGACAAGTTCCTCTGCTTCTGAGAACAAACTTAAATTTGTGGGCATTTAAGGCATATTTTAGGTCAGAAGAAACACTCATGGAAAATGTCAGCAACTTGTCAAAATAAGTTTCAGGTGTTTTAAGAACCTGAGGGAAATGTATACTAATACAGAGTTCTAGTATACAGTAAGAAAACTTCAGTTCTTCATGTGCAGAAAGAGTCTACTAAACCTGAAACAAATATCACACAGCCAGACATTAACATTGCGGGCTGTTTTTTTTTTTATTTGTTTCTGTTTAGGTTTGTTGCCTGCTTGCTTTGATCTATCACACATCAAGCCTATTGGTCTTGATTTCCCTTTTTAAGGGAAATTTTAAGCCTGATTTCCCTTTTTAAGATAAATGAGGTCTCTCGCTGTTGTTCCGATGATGGCATTTTCATTTTTGTCAGAAATAAAACTATAGAAAGATTAAAAAAAAACAAGAAAAATGAAAAGCATTTTCCCTAAAAGCAGCTTATATTTGATAATAGATAATAGATAGGTAGATAGATAGATAGACAGATAGATAGATGATAGGTAGATAGACAGATAGATAGATAATTTTGGCTAACCCAGAAAGAGAATACATGAATGATCATCTTAAAATGCATAAAACATATATAAAATTAAATTCTACACACACAGCACAAATTCATTTGTAATAGAGTAAATTAAATGCATGTAGTGTGTGTTTACCTATGTGGAGTATTAAGATTTTGCTAGTTTCAATTTATTACGGGAAAACTTTATAGGAAATGTGGAGTTCCAAAAGTATACTATGTCTGATACTCCAATATTCTTAGCCTTATTTGAAATATAAGTTATATAATTCCTGTTTTTTTGCTAGCAGAAAATTACAGTCTCCATTTTTTAAAACAATTCCATTTTGGGATGCCTGGGTGGCTCAGTCCAACTTCAGCTCAGGTCATGATCTCAAGGTTCGTGGGTTCGAGCCCTGTGTCTGGCTTTGTGCTGACAGCTCAGATCCTGGAGCCTGCTTCAAATTCTGTGTCTCCCTCTCTCTCTGCCCTCCCTCCCTTCCCGGCACTCTGTCTCTCTTTCTCTCTCTCAAAAATAAATAAACATTAAAAAATTTTTTAATTAAAAAAAACATAATTCCATCACAATGCCTCACCTAAAATACACTCACCTCAGCAAGAGTTTTATATAAAAATTGCTGCAAAAACTGAAAAAAAAAATTTGTGGACAAATATTTCTCATGGAAACGTTGCAAATATTTCCCATTCCATTAGTGGCAAGAATATGAAATGTGTCTTTCTGAGAAAGGTGTGAGGTGTCCTTAGTACAACTTACTTGAGAAAAATAGTAAATAAATACAAACTCTAATTTTCATATATTGCTGAGAGAGAGGGGATCCTTAAAGGTATAATGAGTGTTAAGGGTGCTGGATTTCTAAAGGGAAGTTTGACCAAAGTTCTCCTAGAACCCAATATCAATTTTTTTGTTTATTCGTTTTGAGAGAGAGAACCAGGCAAGGGCAGAGAGAGAGAGAGAGAGAGAGAGAGAAAGAGAGAGAGGGAGAATCCCAAGCAGGCTCCACACTGTCAGCACAGAGCCTTACTCAGGGGCTGAGCTCGTGAACTGAGATCATGACCTGAGCTGAACCGAGTCAGGCACTTAACCGACTGAGCCACCCAGGCGCCACTCTCAATCTCAACGTATAATGGAAAACGACAGTCTCCTTTATACATAATTTTTGCTAAATGTTTGAAACAGGCATTAACATCTGGGGGAAAATATACCAACATCCGAAGTTCAACTCAGTGTCCACAAGTGTCATGCAGTGAACTTCTATCTCAACTTCTCTTCTTCAGTTCCAAAGTGTTTAATTCAGTTCTGCTTTGTCTGGTCACCCCACGGCCGTCTCCTGAATCTCTACTAGCCTGTTTTCTGATCTCCCAAACTCCCTCAGTTTCTTGTTCGATACTAGATTTATTTGACTTTAGTAAGGCCATGTCTCACTCAGTCCCTCCATCTTCTCCAAGTCTCTCAGTTCACTGCCGACTTCATATATATCTGCATCTAATCTACCCACTTATCAGTGCATTTCCACACTAGTTACACAAAACTCTTCTCTCTTGTTAAACCAGCAACACAAAAAGTATATTTTACGAACAACTTTTAAAAGTCCTATAAAAATGGGTCATGGTGGATTTTCAAGCCAAATCTTTTTTTTTTTCTTGTTGGTCAGAAAATTAGCCAATGAACCAGCCATCTACAAATAAATAACCAAAACTCATTATTTCAGCAGTTTTAAATCCTCTTTACAACTGGGTCTGGAAATGCCCACTCTCTGCCAGCTCTCTCCAGTCCTCGCAGGCTGGTAAGCCTTATTCACCCCCCTTTTCTGATCAATCTCCTGTTCCCCTGCCCCCAACCCAACCTGAAACCTTTTCTCACAAGAGCTTAACCCCCTGGATTCCGTCATCTCCTTTTATTAAACACTGCTGATGTTTTATGGCTACCATCAACTCTGTGCCCTGCTCCTTACTTGTTATCTGCATGTTTATAAAAGTGATAGCTGATGATCATAGTAGATTGATATATTATTTCTCCAGGATACAATTGTCCTATAAAGTGTTATAAAAATAATTGTTACAGTTGTTATAAAAATAGCTAACCCTTTTATAAGGGTGCTCTTTTTATAAGCCAGACATTTCTGTACACAAATTACATATATCAATTATTTTATTCGTGCAGTAGATGTTTATTATTATTATTATTATGTTCATTTAAAATAGGTACTGACTCTATGACACTGCTTGTTTCCCTTTTAAGGGTCCCTGGACACCGAGAAAGGGTGACAAAATTACCTGGGCACTTGCTCCTCAGGGAACCAAGTCCCTCTCCATCAGGAAAGATAATTATTAATAGATATTTGAGGATGATCTGAATTTCAATGATCCCTTCTGAAGATTCCTGAGAGAGGAGGCAGAAAGCATGGGCATGCTGGCAGTCATTGGTTGCTAAAGGCTCACATTCAATACTCAGAGCCACTCTGGGGTGAGTATTAATATTTCTATTTTTAAAAATAAAGAAAAGAGCTTCATGAAGCTTCAGTAGGTAAAGTTGCCCTGTGCATAGAATTCACCTCCATTTCTGTCCACTCCCAAGGATGTAGTATTTACTGTACCATATTCTCCTCTCTCTGCTGACTTATTGTGTCCTATTACAATGGATTTAGAGTAAAAAAAAAAAGCCCTTTCCTCCTCAAACCTGAAATATTCCTGTCACATGAATCTGAAACTGAGAGGTAACGTTGCCTTTTTAAGATCATTTTGAAAGAGATCCAAGCCTTGCTTGGCTGGGGAGACTTTGAAGGTCGAGGACAAAAAGGATGCAAAGAAGCAAAAGGGATAAAGACAGACATACAGACAGAATGGAAAGAGAAGACTGAAGATAACAGGAGAGTAAAGAACCTGCTTGCAGGTGTCCCTCGAGATTTGTGCCTTCTTATATCAGGTCACCAGGGTGGCATCAACTAGAAATAGGGAGCCATGGGACCAAGGGCACAGTGAGGCCACAGGCATGATAAACAGCCGCTCAACCCTGAGGCAGACCAACTTTGGTCCTTTGAGAAGGTAAGAAAGACATGTTGGGCTTTGGGAGGAGAAGGGAGAACATCTGTTCCCCACAGCTAGTGGGGAACAGAAGTGTCCTCCAAGTCCCTTAGCCGTGGGGAGTTCTGCCAAGTGTGATCATGTCTTGAGGTCAATGACTTGTCTCTGAATGTCCCTACCTGAAGTTTCAGCTTAGAATTCTGCAGTTTCTCCTAAGCTAATTCTTGCTGAGACACCCACATCAGACCACGGCAGGTGCACAGGGATCCTGTGTGCAGATAGGCTATGGGCTTTTCTTGTTTCATTTTTCCCTTTCATATTTTCATGAAAGTACAATTTATGAAAACAAGCAATGATTTTAACATCCTAGGCACATCCATGGTTTCCTTCTCTCTGTGTTTTCTCTTAGTCCTAGTTAAAGTACAGTCCTGTGCACCTGCTACCACAGTCACAGTTTCCTGCATCACATCCCCTCAACCCTTCCAGTTAGCACAGGAAAATTCTAATTCCACAGGTCTCAGCTGAAACATCACTTCCTAAGAAAAGCTTTTCCCTGATTTTTATAATGTTAGATTTTTCCCTCTAGGTCCCTCCCATTGTATCCTGAACTCCTCCCCCCCACCAACCTTTCTTTCTTTTTATTTTTTCGTATCACTTAACATAATTGTAACTAGATTAGAGAGGGCACTTTGGGTATGTGATGACTGAGCCTGCATATATGTGGGAGAGGATGAGTTCTTTGACCCGTGGTTTAAAGGTGCAGAGATTTTCAGAGTACCAGGACTCTGTCTCCAGGATCCTGTGTGGCGCTCAGCATGAAGGAGAGCTGGTTGCTTATACGTGCGTATCCTCTCTGCAGTCTGCTGAGGAGTGGAAGGGGTAAGCTAAATAGTAGTTTCTGACAACAACTGGGAAGGCTTTTTCTTTGTTAATAACAATGGAATTGGTACAATTGGGAATGAAGATAAAACCTGGAACCAAGATAGAGACGATAGAGTGCGTCCAGAAAGGGCTCTTTAAAATGGAAGACTTGGTTGCATTATGTGTGGAGACTCAAGCCTATAAAGGCTGAATGCCATAATTCTTCCATTTATTCTGTTTTTTGATTCAGAAAAGCTGCTTTGCCATTTCTTATTTTAAAATGTTTTAATGTTTTTTAGTTAATTTTTGAGGGAGAAAGAGAGGGAGAAGGAAAGTGGGGAGGGGGGTGCAGAGAGAGAGGGAGACACAGAATCTGAAGCAGGCTCCAGCCTCTGAGCTGTCAGTACAGAGCCAGATGCGGAGCTCGAACCCACGAACTGTGAGCTCATGACCTCAGCCAAAGTCAGATGCTTAACAGACTAAGCCACCCAGGAGCCCCTGCCATTTCTTATTTTAAAAACTTGTTCGGGGCGCCTGGGTGGCGCAGTCGGTTAAGCGTCCGACTTCAGCCAGGTCACGATCTCGCGGTCCGTGAGTTCGAGCCCCGCGTCAGGCTCTGGGCTGATGGCTCAGAGCCTGGAGCCTGTTTCTGATTCTGTGTCTCCCTCTCTCTCTGCCCCTCCCCGTTCATGCTCTGTCTCTCTCTGTCCCAAAAATAAATAAAAACGTTGAGAAAAAAAAAATTAAAAAAAAACTTGTTCTAAATCCAGTTGTCTAATGGGATCTATATGAAGTTGGCTATGTCTGTGTGTGCTTGTCCCAAAGAAAGTGTATAACTGGTGTGTTTGTAATAGCTAACCACCTTTGTAAGCTAATGAAATTAGTTTAATAAGTCACTCATTTATATCTTAATTTTTAGTCATGTCGCTTCTTGACTATCACCTTAGCCTGCAGAAGGACTAAAGAATAACCAGCATGTAAGAGTGAGGTCCCTCTAAGTTCAGCAATGGCTGAGTAGAGAATTCTCATCAGGAAAGATGCAAACAAGATTTCAGCAAGTGTGGAAATATGTGCAAATGCAAGTATGTGAGCAAGTGTGTGTGTGTTGTGTGTGTGTGTGTGTGTGCACATGTGCACACGTATATGCATAAGGGTGAGTGGCGGGTAAATTAATTTAAAATACTTCCAGAGGTCCTTCCTGCCCTGTCAGTCCAGGATTCTACTGTGATTCCTGTGCCATCCCAGATGATGTTGACCTTAAAATGTACCCAGTTTAGGGAAGTGGTTTTCTCCTTCCCTCTGCTGCCTTCCTTCCCTGCCCAAAGGAACCTTCCTTGAAAGTCTGTTTAGGTTCCCTGGGTTGTTGTTGCAGTGGAATCATGGGTGTGTCTGAGCCAGAAAGAAGGTCCAATGGATCAGGTAGGTCATCTTCAAGAACTTTGAGTCAAGAGATTATTTCTATCATCGTGACAGAATTATTTCCATCTGTATATCATCATGACAGACTATTTTCATGAGCTTTAAAGTCTGCATACAAATCCATCAGCCTTTGTTCTTGCCTCATTCTGACCTTTACACATGATCCTTTAAGTTGCTTCCTAGTCGTTTTAAAGCACAGAACATCTAAACCCAGTGTGGACCCAGATTCTATTCTTTTTTAGTTAATTTTCGAATCATTTGCTCCAGGCTGTGGTCACTGCCACGTCTTAGCCTTGCTATGAACCTCAATCATTCATGTATCTATATTCATTCAACAGGCATTTCTGGGTGTTTTTATTTACTGTGCTTTTTGCCTTATATCCATATTTATCAAAAATATCTTTGTTCACCACTTCCTGACATTAGTCCACACCTTACCCTGAGATTGCCTCCACACACATGCTTGTCTCCCTAGCAGCCAAGGTCAGGCATCTCCACACCAAGACAAGACAGTTGTTTCTCCTTTAGCAGACCCAAGAGGAAGTACAATTTAGAGGGATAATTTTCTATCAGCCTCGAGTTTTTCTCTGATGGAGACTGTAACCCCTTTAATACTGGGAATTTTCTGATAGTGGCCATCTGTCAATTTTCAGGAAGGAGATCATTGGCAACCTAAATCTGTGAGCTTTGTTTTCTTCTTCCCTTCCCTCAGTGTCCAGGGGTCTTTCTCCATTATAATGTGACCTCACTAGCTTTTTTCTAATTTTTAAGGTAGCACTGATCCCACAGGATGAGATCTCAACATGAAGAACTCTAATAGCTCTTTGGAGTTCTTACCTACAACGTTCATTCTGATTGGCATCCCAGGGCTGGAGGCAGAGCACCTCTGGATATCCATCCCCTTCTGCCTGATGTACATTATCATCTTCCTTGGGAATGGCACCATCCTTCATGTCATCAGAACAGACACTGCCCTACACCAGCCCATGTACCTCCTTCTTGCCATGTTGGCACTGGCTGAGGTTGGCGTCTCTGCATCTACTCTGCCTACGGTGCTAGGCATCTTCCTTTTTGGCACCACTGAGATTAGTTTTGATGTATGCCTTTTTCAGATGTTTTTCATCCATTCGTTCTCCATTATGGAGTCAGCTGTGTTGCTGGCCATGTCTGTGGACCGATTTGTGGCCATCTATAGCCCACTGCGCTATACAGCCATTCTAACCCTGCCCCGTATCTTTGGCACAGGAGCTGTCATGGGGCTGAAAAGCATTATGCTCATGGCCCCATTGCCCATGCTGTTAAGGCGCCTGCCCTTCTGTGGCCACAACGTCCTCTCCCATTCCT
This sequence comes from Lynx canadensis, assembly GCF_007474595.2. Classification (NCBI taxonomy): domain Eukaryota; kingdom Metazoa; phylum Chordata; class Mammalia; order Carnivora; family Felidae; genus Lynx; species Lynx canadensis. The sequence continues at coordinate 62,006,140 of NC_044312.2, forward strand.
ATTGCCTCCACCCCAACCTTATCCATCTACCTTGCGGGGACATTTCTATCAACAATATCTATGGGCTTTTCATTGTTACCTCCACTTTTGGGCTGGATTCACTGCTTATTGTCATCTCCTATGGGCTCATACTCCACACTGTACTGAGTATCACCACTGGGGAGGGGCGGAGGAAGGCACTCAATACATGTGGCTCACATATCTGTGCTGTGCTCATTTACTATGTGCCTATGATTGGCTTATCTATGGTGCACCGCTTTGGACACCACGTGTCCCCTTTGCTGCATGCTATGATAGCCAATGCTTATCTCTTCTTCCCACCTGTTGTCAACCCCATTGTCTACAGCATTAAGACCAAGGAGATCCATCGTGGCATTGTCCGAATGTTCTCAGAGAAAAGAGCCAGAGTTTAGACAAAGGACAAAGTAGGAGGGGACTTTTTTCTATAATCCCAGGTGGTCCCAGCTTGCATGTTATGCAAATGGTGTTACCTTAAAATACGTTATCTAACAGAAGTTCTACATAATCTAGCAATAAACTGGAGTATCTGTGGGGGTGGACTATGTGTGACAGAACAGTACAAAGGATTGATGTTATTTTTTAAATGTTGTGTTACATGAGGTTTTCCATTACCTTGCCTAGCTGGAGCAGGAATGCAGGAAAGATTGCTAATGAAAGCATGACTCTCCCCACAAGGGAAAGGTAATCAGGAGATGGAAGGTGTCCTGGGAAATCTATTGAGATCTCTGTTCTAAGGAATGAGGATATGAAATGGATTGCATTCTCTTGAGTTGTTCGTACTTGATCTTGACAGCAGGAGGCTACATTAACTAGCTTAAAGGAGGCTTCCAGTACTGGCTCTGACTGGTATTTGATCAACCTCACCAAGGTTCCCAGTTGAGAGTGACAAAGATTGCGAATCCTGTTCATTATGTAAAATTCTGAAGATCTGCACCCAGGATGCAGAATCTTTTAAAAAGGCAAGCATCCCCTTCGTGTACATTAATTTTTTTGTCTGGTTGATTATTTCTTTGCAGACATTTGAAATAATGTAGAAATTTCACACCTATATTTTTAGGAAAAGGAACTAAGACTTTTGAGATGCAAATGTATACTTTATTATTTTAATCATTTCCCACAACAACCCTATGATATATTATTAATGTAATTTTTTTTTCACGCAAAAAACTGCTGCTTGGTTATAGTGAGCATCTTGCTCAAACCTATGCATCCAAGAGCTAGCAGTGGAACCAGTTAGGTTAGGTTAAACTCCAGAGTGTAAGCTATTAAGCCCATAAATCATACCGTCAAGTAAGCAAGAACTGTGTCTCCTCAGATCTTCCTAGTAGTCAGTCAAATAACAATAACTGAGCACATGCAATGGATCAAACACAAATCTAAGCCTTAGAGATAAAGTGGTGACAAAAAAAGACATCTCCCTTTCTTCATGGTGCTTAGAAATAATTTTTTTTCTACTTCTTCTCTGCTCTTCTTTGTAATTTCTGGAACTATGTTTAGAATCAATTAAAAAATAGACCTCAAATACTCCCACATTCAAATAAAGCTTTTGAATATGAATTTTAAAAATTTTATGCCAGTACCATACTGTCTTGATCACTACAGCCTTTTAATATAACTTGAAGTCTGGAATTGTGATGGCTCTGCTATTGTTTTTCTTTTTCAAGGTTTCTTTGGACATTTGGGGTCTTTTGTGGTTCCATACAAATGTTAGGATTATTTGTTTACTAGTTCCATGAAAAATTCTGTTGGTATTTCAATAGGGATCACATTAAATACATAGATTGCTTTTGGTAGTATAGATATTTTAACAATATTTTTCTTCCAATCCATTGCATGGAATGTCTTTCCATGTCTTTGTGGCATTTTCAATTTCTTTCGTCAGTGTTTTATAGTTTTCAGAGTACAGGTCTTTCACCTCTATGGTTAAGTATTCCTAGGTATTTTATTATTTTTGGTGCAATTGTAAGTGGGATTGCTTTCTTAATTTCTCTTTATGCTGATTTATTATTTGTGTATAGAAATGCAGTAGATTTCTGTACATTGATTTTGTATCCTATGGCCTTACTGAATTCATTTATCACTTCTAGTAGTTTTTTGGTGGGGTCTTTAGGGTTTTCTATATATAGTATTGTGTCATCTGCAAATAGTGTAAGTTTTACTTCTTCTTTACCACTCTGGATGGCTTATATGCCTTTTTCTTGTCTGATTACTATTGCTAAGATGTAGAGAAAAAGGGACCCTTGTGCACTGTTGGAGGAAATGCAAACTGGTGCAGCCACAGTGGAAGACGGTATGGAGGTTGTCAAAAAATTATGGGGCACCTGCATGGCTCAGTCAGTTAAGCATCTGACTTGATTTTGGCTCAGGCCATGATATCACAGTCGTGAGATCAAACCTCATGTCCAACTCCACGCTGAGCATGAAGCCTGCTTGGTATTCTCTCTCTTCCTCTCTCTGTGTCCCTATCCAGCTCACGCATGCATGCATATGCTCTCTCTCTCTCTCTCTCAAAATAAGTAAATAAACATTAAAAAAGAATTGCCCTATGATCCAGGGATTCCACTACTGGGTATTTATCCAGATAATACAAAAACACCAAATTGAAGGGCTATATGCACCCTTATATTTATTGCAACATCATTTGCAATCACCAAGTTATGAAAGAAGCCTAAGTGTTCATCAATAAATGAATGGATAAAGAAGATATGAGATACACACACACACACACACACACACACACACACACACATAGAATGGTATGTTATTCAGCCATAAAAAGAATGGTATCTTGCCATTTACAAAAACATGGATAGACAGTATAGACAGTATAACGCTAAGTGAAATAAGCCAGTCAGAGAAAGGCAAATACCATATGATTTCATTCATATGTGGAATTTAAGAAACAAACAAATAAAGGGGAAAAAAGGAGACCAACCATCAAACAGACTCTTAATAATAGAGAACAAACTGATGGTTACCAGAGGGGAGAAGGGGGTGGGTGGGTAAAATAGGTGAAGAGGATTAAGGAATGCATTTGTCATCATGAGTGCTGAGTAATGTATATAACTGATGAATCACTATATTGTACACCTGGAACTAATGCAACACTGTATGTTAATTACATTGGGTAATAAATAAATAGATAAATAAATAAATAAATAAATTTAAATGGTTTGCTTGCACTGCATTGCAGTGGTACCAAAACAGCCAAAGATTTTTTTGCAAAAGTTAATTCTGTGACTCTAACTCCAGGTTTCCAGACACTATGTTTCTATAGATTCTGACCTCAAGGTCGTAAGTTGCCTATAACTATGCCCTAGATTCATAGCCCACTGATGGGTGATTGAACTCTGCAGACAACTGTGACAGAACTATCAAGAGAAACCAAGCAGCAAACCCACAGGAAACGCCATCCCATAGATTACTAAAGAAGTGAGACAGTGGCAGTTCCCTGAGAGAGAAGAGGAGAAGGGATATCTTTAGAGTGTCTGAGGAAAGACATCCTATAGCTGGAAAGGCACAAGAAGGAATGATGAGGTCAAGTTGTCAGATGGCTTGACATAAAATGAGAATCTTAGGTCTCACTTTCATTCTCTTTATGGGATGGCATGGTGAACCCTCAGACTTCTTAAATATGATCACTCCTATACTTAAGGCTATCAAAGACAGTAAGATTCTAAATGTAGATAGAGTTTTTCAGATCAAGGCTAATTTAATGGATACTTTTCAGAAAGCTCCATCCTACAAAGGACTAGATATATAATGCCCCATTTCTAGCTCCTTTCTTTCCAGTCTTTTTCACTCATTTTCCTGTGTTCCAGTCTCAGGGACAACCTGAGGATCAGACAAAATCCTAGAAAATCACACAGTGAAGGGTCTAGAAGTCTCTGGGTGTGTATGCAGTTGAAAAATAAGCAGAGTCTAATAGGAAAGCATCAAATTTGGCTGTATCTTATTCTGACATTATATTCACTATTCTAACTTAAAATTTAGACCTTTGGAAACCACCTTAATTCTTGATTTTGCAAACCAGACAAAATAATGTCATGTCATTATATTAAGCTAGACATGAAGCTAAATTATGAATCGGAACCCTTGAGAAAATTTCATGACATGTTATGGGAATTTCCACATTCATCAAGTACATGTTAATTTGTTTCATATTAATCCTTCTGCCAAGAACAGTTATAAAAGTTAGAGAAATATTTTGTAAGTGGCTTCAGAGAGTATCCAATGCAACGATATGTAAAAGCCAAGATTCCAAAGACAAAAGGAGCATAGAGAAGTGAGCCTGATTTGATGCCATTCTCTCCCTTAAGAAATTTGCCAATTAAAAAGTGATAGCTGACAAAACCAGATGAGCTTATAGCAATCACAAAGGGGTGGAATGCAGAGGGACAAAATTTGGAACACAAGGATCCCCATGGATGAAAGGGACTGGTAAATACCTGAGGATTTATTTGGATTCCAAAATGTTATATCTTGGAGTAAGGGAAAATTAGAAATAGACTAGCCTGGGGAGCCTAGTTGGCTCCCTAGTGGCTCAGTTCATTAAGCATCCAACTCTTGGTTTTGGCTCAGGTCACATGGTCATGGGATCAAGCCCCACATTATGGTCCACACTGAGCATGGAGCCTGCTTAAGATTCTCTCCTCTCTCTCTCTCTCTCTCTCAATTTCTCTTTCTCTGCTTTCTCCCCTGTTCACACATACTTTCTCTTTCTCTCAAAATAAATAAACATTTTTTTAAAAAATAAATATACTAGCCTAACATAGGTTTTTAAAGTCAACTCACACTTAATTTTACTACTCTATAAGAATTAAGGTGACCAACCAACCCAATTTTTCCAGGACTTTCCTGGCTTTATCTTAGAAAGTACCACATTCTGGAAAACCCCTCAGCCAAAAACTGGTATGGTTGATCACTCAAATCAAAACTCAAACTAAATATTCTCTCCAGGAAGATATTAACCAGCATCTTGAATTATGCTCACAATTTGATGGTGTTCACTAAAATTTAACCAGGAATGAAAAATACGATATTGAACAAAAGTCAATAGGAAAAAAAAAGATAAAAAGCAAAAGGATTAGATCCACAGATGATCCAGCTTTAGGAATCAGCATACACAAACATTTAAATAATTTTTATTACTGGGGTGCCTGGGTGGCTCAGTCAACTAAGTGTCTGACTCTTGATTTCAACTCAGGTCATGATCTCACAGTTTGTGAGTTTGAGCCCAACCAGGCTCTACACTAATAGTGCTCTCTCTCTCCCTCCCTCTCTCTCTTTCTCTCTCAAAATAAATAAACAAACAAACATTTAAATGATTTTGATTACTATAGCCTACAATTCACATTGCAAAATATAGAATTTAAGCAACAAATTGGAAACTATTAAAAATAAAATGAAATACTAAAATATAACTGACATTAAAGACTGAATGGATGGATTTAATCATGTTAGACACAATTGGAATAAAGAACCAAAATAGGAGGAAAGTAATTCAGATCATATCCAGACTATAGACAATGTTGAGTATCTGGAGCATGAAAGGATAAAGTATAAAAAAATAAATAAAAACCTTAAAACACATATGGCATTTGCTGGAAAGCTGAAGTACACAAGGAATTGGAGCCCTAGAAGGAGAGTATCCTGGGGAAAAAGCAATATTAGGATATAATAATATACATATTTTCCAAAACTTACATAAAACATGAGCAAAAAATTCAAGAAACACAATAAACTACAAGGAGGAAAAGTACAAAACAACCAATATACCCCTAGCCACTTCAAATTCATATAGTGGAAAAGTGAAAATGAAAGAGAACATGTTAAAATTAAAACAAAGAGAAAAAGCATTGCAAATCAATCTGTCCATTTTTCAATAAAAACAATTAACATCTTCAGGGGGAGGAGTCAACATGGCAGAGGAGTAGGGATACCAGAATTTCCCTCCTCCCTCAAACTCAGCAGTAATGAGATCGGAACACTTGGAATTCCAGGAATCCAGGCTACAGTCTAACAGAAACCTCTCTAGGCGCCTACAGAGACAGCTTGGCGGTTCAGAGGTGCGTGCCTAGGGATTGGGAGAGATAAAGCAGGTAGCGGTGTAGGCACGGAAGTGTGGGGGATACCCCTTGGGGAAGAAACGAAAGAGAGGCTGTAGAAGTGTGGGATCATATTTGGATAAGAGAAAAACCTCTCCAGACCACAGTCTGGAAGACGAAGAATACAAAGAGAGACAGTTTCTACTTTGCAAACAGCCTTAGGAATGAAGATCAGAGATTTCAGGGTGGCTGAACTATCTCCAGACCGGAGGCCGATGCATGTGGGTGCACCTCGTGGGGAGGAGAGCCAACCCCGGACTGGGTAACACTCTCACAGGTGCACTTGAGAGAAAGCCGTCCCCTCCATAAAGTACCATGAGAAGAGGGTTTACCAATGCTCCAAGAACAAAAGACCCTGCAGGTGCCAGGCAGAGGCCCTTTGTTGGCTGGGTGGAGTGGTGCTATTTCAGTCCACAGTGTGGGATCCTCTCACACATGGGATTTTGAATCCCAGGGAGACTGTGGAGTGGGACAAACCAGCCCACCAGCGCCCACACTGCTCTGGGAAGGCTGCTTGAACAGCACGGTTTGGGACACTTTGAGGGGGAGAGATTGAGGGGGGGAGGGTCACCCTTTTCCTCCCCAACATCAACACGGTGGGGCTTCAGAGAACCGGACAGCGACCTACCAAGGGAGGCAGACCACTTATGCCAAACCTCGCCCTCAGAGACTAGTAACTGCTCATCTACTGGGGTGAGATTGACACTCACACAACCGGTCATTCGCTCTCCACCAACCAGCACAGCCACTGTCTCCAAGGCACCAACAGACCACTGTTCTCAGGTTTTGCATGTTAGTCTGTTTTTTTAATTTTATTTTTGTTGTTGTTTTTCTTTTTTTTCTGTTTCTTTTTTAATTGGTATTATTTTTTCTTTTATTTTATTTCCTCCTCTTCTCTTTTCTCTTCCTTATCTTTCTACTCTCCTACTTTTTTCTTCCCCCCATGGAGTCAACCTTACAGTTTCATGATGAATTAAGACAAGCTGTAAATGAGGTGAAAAATAAACTAGATGCAGTGACAGCAAGGACGGGCGAAACAGAGGAGAGAATAGGTGAAACAGAAGATAAAATTATGGAAAATGACGAAAAGAAAGGAAATTACTAGACCAAGAGGGAAGAATCAGAGACCTAAGTGATTCAATGAAATTAAATAATATTCGTATCTTAGGATTTCCAGAAGAGAGAAAGAAAGGGTTATTTGAACAAATTATATGGGAGAACTTCCCTAATCTGGGGAAGCAAACAGGACCCCTTCAGAATAAAGAAAAATGGATCAACGCCACAACATATCATAGTGAATCTGGCAAAATACAAAGATAAAGAAAGAATTCTGAAAGCAGCTAGGGACAAATGGGCCTTGTCCTACAAGGGTAGACACATAAGGGTAGTAGCAAACCTGTCCACTGAAACTTGGCAGGCCAGAAGCCAGTGGCAGGAAATATTCAATGCTCTGAATAGGAAAACTATGCAGCTAAGAAACTTTTATCCAGCAAGGCCGTCAGTTAGAATAGAAGGAGAGATAAAGGCTTTCCCAGACAAACAAAAACTAGAGTTCATGACCACTAAACCAGATCTGGAGGAGATCCTAAAGGGGGACTCCGTGAGTGGAAAGCAGCAAAATCTACAAAGGACAAGGGACAACACCACAAGCACAAAACTTACAGATAATACAATGACACTAAATCCATATCTTTCAATAATCACTCTGAATGTAAATGGACTAAATGCCCCAGTCAAAAGACATAGGGTATCAGAATGGATAAAAAACCAAGATCCATCTATATGCTGCCTACACAAGACTCATTTTAGACCTGAGGACACTTACAGATTGAAAGCAAAGGGATGGAGACCATCTACCATGCTACGGATGTCAAAAAAGAGGCAGAGTAGCCATACTTACATCAGACAAACTAGATTTTAAAACAAAGACTCTAACAAGAGATGAAGAAGGTCATTATATCATAATTAAGGGGTATATCCATCAAGAAGAGCTAACAACTGTAAGTGTTCATGCCCCTGATGTGGAACACCCAAATATATGAATCAATCAATCACAAACATAAATAAATGTGTAGACAACAATTCCGTGATTGTAGGGGTCTTTAATACTCCACTTACAACAAAGAGGAGATCATCTAGGCAGAAAATCAGTAAGGAAACAATTGCTCTGAGTGACACATTGGACCAGATGGACTTAACAGATATATTCAGATCTTTTCATCCAAAAGCAACAGAACACATATTCTTCTCGACTGCACATGGAACATTCTCCAAAAACAATTGCAAACTGGGTCACAAAGCACAATACAAAAGGATTGAGACCATACCATGCATATTTGCAGATCACAATGCTTCGAAATTTGAAATCAACCACAAGAAAAAATTTGGAAAGCCTCCAAGTAACATGGAGGTTAAAGAGCATCCTACTAAAGAATGAATGGGTCAACCAGGAAATAAAAGAACTTAAAAAGTATATGGAAGCAAATGAAAGTGAAAACACTACAGTCCAAACCCTTTGGGATGCAGCAAAGGCAGTGCTAAGAGGAAAATACATCACAACCTGGGTCTATCTCAAGAAACAAGAAAAGTAACAAATACAGAATCTAAGCTCAACCTAACTGAACTAGAAACAGAGCAGCAGGAAACCCCAAAGCCAGCAGAAGAGAAATAATAAGGATTAGAGCAGGAATAAACAATATAGAATTAAAAAAAAAACCAACAGAATAGACAAATGAATCTAAGAGCTGATTTTTTGAAAGAGTAAACAAAATTGATAAGCTCCTAGCCAAACTTCTCAAAAAGAAAAGAGAGAGGACCCAAACAGAGAAAATCACAAATGAAAGAGGAGAGATCGCAACCAACACCACAGAAATATAAACAATTATTAGCAAATCGTATGAAAAATTATATGTCAACAAACTGGATTAGCTGGAAGAAATGGACAAATTCCTGGACACCACACACTATCAAAACTCAAATGGGGAGAAATAGAAAACTTGAACAGACCCATAACCAGTGAAGAAATTGAATCAGTTATCAAAAGTCTCCCAACAAATAAGAGCCCTGGGCCAGATGGCTTCCCAAGGGAATTCTACCAGGCATTTAAATCAGTGCTAGTACTTATTCTTCTCAAGCTATTCCAAAAAAATAGAAATGGAAGAAAAGCTTCTGGACTCATTCTATGAAGCCAGCATTACCTTGATAACCAAATGAGACAAAGAACCCACTGAAAAGGAAAATTACAGGCCAATGTAACTGATGAAAATGGAGGTAAAATTTTTCAAAAAGATACTAGCAAATCTAATTCAACAATTTTTAAAAGGATTATTCACCATGATCACGTGGGATTCATTCCTGGGCTGCAGGGCTGGTTCCATATTCACAAATCAATCAGTGTGATACACCACATTAATAGAAGAAAGGAGAATAACCATATGATCCTGTCAATAGATGCAGAAGAAGCATTTGACAAAATACAGCATCCTTTCTTAATAAAAACTCTCAATAAAGTCAGGATAGAAGGAACGTACCTCAACATCATAAAAGCCATATATGAAAAGCCCACAACCATCCTCAATGGGGAAAAACTGAAAGCTTTCCCCCTGAGATCAGGAACACAACAAGGATGTTCAATCTCACCACTGTTGTTTAACATAGTGTTGGAAGTCCTAGCCTCAGCAATTGGACAACAAAATGAAATAAAATGTATCCAAACTGGCAAACAAGACATCAAACTTTCATTTTTTGCAGATGACATGATACTCTACATAGAAAACACAAAAGACTCCACCAAAAGTCTGCTAGAACTGATACATGAATTCAGCAAAGGTGCAGGATATAAAATCAATGTACAGAAATCAGTTGCATTTCTATACACTGATAATGAAGCAACAGAAAAAGATATCAAGGAATCAATCCCATTTGCAAATGCACCAAGAACCATAAAATACTTAGGAATAAACCTAACCAAAGAAGTAAAAAAACTGTATGCTGAAAACTATAGAAAACATATGAAGGAAATTGAAGAAGATACCAAAAAATGGAAAAATGTTCCATCCTCATGGAGTGGAAGAACAAATATTGTTAAAATGACAAGACTACCCAAAGCAATCTACACATTCAATGCAATTCCAATCAAAACAGTACCAGCATTCTTCTCAGAGCTAGAACAAACAATCCTACAATTTGTATGGAATCACCAAAGACCCCAAATAGCCAAAGTAATCTTGAAAAAGAAAACCAAAACTGAAGGCATCACAATCCCGGACTTTAGTCTTTACTACAAAGCTGTAATCATAAAGACAGCATGGTACTGGCACAAAAACAGACCCCTAGACCAATGGAATAGAATAGAGAACCCAGAATTGTACCCACAAATGTATGGCAAACTAATCTTCGACAAAGCAGGAAAGAGTATCCAATAGAAAAAAGACAGTCTCTTTAACAAATGGTGCTGGGAGAACTGGACAGCAACATGCAGAAGAATGAAACTGGACCAGTTTCTTACACCGTACACAAAAATACATTCAAAATGGATGAGAGACCTAAATCTGAGACAGAAAACCATCAAAATCCTAGAAGAGAAAGCAGGCAACAACCTCTTTGACTTCAGCCACAGCAACTTCTTACTTGACACGTCTTCGAAGGCAAGGGAAATAAAAGCGAAAATGAACTATTGGGACCTCATCAAGATAAAAAGTTTCTGCACAGCAAAGGAAACAATCAACAAAACCAAAAGGCAACCAACAGAATGGGAAAGATATTTGCAAATTACATATAGTATAAAGGGTTAGTATCAAAAATCTATAAAGAACTTACCAAACTCAACACCCAGTAAACAAATAATCCAGTGACAAAGTAGGCAGATGACATGAATAGACATTTATCCAAAGAAGACATCCAGATGGCTAACAGATACATGAAAAGATGCTCAACATCGCTCATCATCAGAAAAATATAAATCAAAACAACAATAAGCTACCACTTCACACCAGTCAGTGTGGCTAAAATTAACAACTCAGGCAACAACAGATGTTGGCGAGGGTGTGGAGATAAAGGAACACTCTTGCATTGTTGGTGGGAATACAAACTGGTACAGTCACTTGGAAAACAGTGTGGAGGTTCCTCAAAAAATTAAAGATTGAATTACCCTACAACCCAGCAATAGCACTACTAGGAATTTATCCAAAGGATACAGGAGTGATGATTCATAGGGGCACATGTACCCCAATGTTTATAGCAGTGCTATCAACAATAGCTAAAGTATGGAAAGAGCCCAAATGTCCATCGATGGATGAATGGATAAAGAAGAGGTAATTTATATATACAATGGAATACTCCTTGGCAATGAAAAATAATGAAACCTTGCCATTTGCAACAATGTGGATGGACCTGGAGGGTATTATGCTAAGTGAAATAAGTCCATCAGAGAAAGACAGATATCGTATGTTTTCACTCATATATGAAACTTGAGAAACTTAACAGAAGACCATGGGGGAAAGGAAAGAAAAAAAAAATATATATATATGTGTGTGTGTGTGTATGTGTCTGTGTGTGTGTGTGTGTATAGTTACAAACAGAGAGGGAGGCAAACCATAAGGGACTTTTAAATACAGAGAACAAACTAAGGGTGGAAGGGAGTCATGGGGGAGGGGGGAGGAGTGGGTGATGGGCATTGAGGAGGGCACTTGTTGGGATTTGCACTGGGTGTTTTATATAAGTGATAAATCACAGGAATCTACTCCCGAAGCCTAGAGCACACCATATACACATGTATGTTAGCTAACTTAACAATAAATTATAGAAAAATAAAAAGATAAATAGATAAATAAATACTAAAAATAAAATAAAATAGTAACCAGTAACATCTTTTTCTGATCTTCTAACAAAAAACAACAGAAAAAAGACAATGGAGTGATACCTGAAATAAAAAAGATGCCAATATGTATTATATAGACAGAAATATAATGTCATTCAAAACCAGAAGCCCAAAAATTCAGAGAATCCATCACTAACACTAATTTTTTTTAATTTTTCATTATTTTTATTTATTTATTTTTAAATGTCAATCTGTCTTTTTATGAAATCTCTTTTTTTTCCCCTTTGTCAGAGAGAGCGAGAACCCAAGTGGGGGAGAGGGGCAGAAGGAGAAAGAGAATCTTAAGCAGGCTCCACGATGAGCATGGAGTTCAACACAGGCCTCAGTCCCACGACCCTGGGATCATGACCTGAGCTGAAATCAAGAGTAGGACCCTTAACCTACTGAGCCACCCAGGTGCCCCACTAACACTCACTTAAAGGGCAATCATTTGATAAGAGTATGGAGCTGCAAGAAGCAATACAGAACAATACCAGAGTAAATGTAAATAAAGACTGATGGTATGAAAAAATATAATATTTTGCATTTTTAAATTAGTAAAAATTACATACATATCAGCAGAAGGACAGAAGATGGGGAGAGGTAAGTGGAACTAAATTAGTCTTCAGTTCCTGCATGGTCTATTAAGTAGTAAAAATCTAATATAAATTAGACAATGTATTAATCAGCTCGAGTTGCCATAAATACCACAGACTTAGCTTGCACAACAGAAAGTTATTTCTCACAGTTTTGGAAGCTGAGAAGATCAAGATAAAGGTGCCAGCAGATTTGGTTCCTGGTAGACTTTTTTCCTGACTTTCAGATAGCCACCTTCTTGCTGTGTCCTCACATGGTGGGGAGAGAGAGATCTCTGATCTCTCTTCCTCTTTTCATAAGGACACTAATACCATAATGGGAGCCTCGCTCTCATGACCCCATCTAAACCTAATTACCTCTCAAAGACCCACTTCCTAATACCGTCATATTGAGGTTTGGGGACACAAATATTCAATCCATAACACTTGATAAGTAAAATATCTCTCTTTTAATCTCTCTGAAAACCATTCAACCAAAATCTTATATAAATGAAAATATAATAATAAAACAGTAAGTAATCCAATATAAAGGAAGATATGAGAAAAGAATATGGTAAGTTTGAATACATGGTAAGATGGCAAATTTAAATGCATTCAAATCATTTAATTTATTGAAAATAAATGGATAATACTCCAATTAAAAGCCAAATATTGTCATACAGAACTAAAACTATATGGTCTTCTTTTAAGAGCTCTCTAAAATATAAGGATACAGAAACATTTCAAGTAAAGATATTTAGAAAGATATTCCTTGTAATCGCCAACTAAAAAAAACCTTGTGATAGCCTTACTTAATATCAGATAGAGTAAGCTTCAAGGCAAAAGCATTATCAGCAATAAGAGGGGCATTTCATAATGTAAGTAACACGCAAGATGGGTAAAAAGTTTCTAGATTTTAAATACAGAACAAAACACATGGAGCAAAAGTTATCAGAACCACAAAAAGAAGTAGATAAATCCATAATCATAGAACAGATTTTATTACACCTTTCATAGTAACTGACATACTAAGTAAGCCAAAAATTAAAAATCAAATTGATGTAAAAGAATTGGGAAAAAGAGAGAAGCAAACAAACCAGACGAGACTCTTAAGACTAGAGAACATACTGAGGATTGATGGAGGGAGGTGGGGGGAAGATGGGCTAGGTGGGTGATGGGTATTAAGGAGGGCACTTGTTTTGATGAGCACTGGGTATTGTATGTAAGTGATGAATCACTGATTTCTACTCCTGAAATCAATATTGCATTGTATGTTAACTAACTGAAATTTATTTTTTAATATGAAATTTATTGTCAAATTGGTTTCCATACAACACCCAATGCTCATCCCAACAAGTGCCCTCCTCAATGCCCATCACCCACCCTTCCTGTCCTCCCACCCCCATCAACCCTCAGTTTATTCTCTGTTTTTAAGAGTCTCTTATGATTTAGCTCTCTCCCTCCCTAACTTTTTTTTTCCTTCCCCTCCCCCATGGTCTTCTGTTAAGTTTCTCAGGATCCCCATAAGAGTGAAAACATATGGTATCTGTCTTTCTCTGTATGACTTATTTCACTTAGCATAACACTCTCCGGTCCCATCCACATTGCTACAAAAGGCCATATTTCATTCTTTCTCATTGCCAAGTAGTATTCCATTGTGTATATAAACCACAATTTCTTTTTTTTTTAACGTTTATTTATTTTTGAGACAGAGAGAGACAGAGCATGAACGGGGGAGGGTCAGAGAGAGGGAGACACAGAATCTGAAACAGGCTCCAGGCTCTGAGCTGTCAGCACAGAGTCCGACGCGGGGCTCGAACTCACGGACCGCGAGATCATGACCTGAGCCAAAGGCGGCGGCTTAACCGACTGAGCCACCCAGGCACCCCTAAACCACAATTTCTTTATTTATCAGTTGATGGACATTTAGGCTTTTTCCACAATTTAGCTATTGTTGAGAGTGCTGCTATAAACATTGGGGTACAAGTGCCCCTATGCATCAGCACTCCTGTATCCCTTGGGTAAATTCCTAGCAGTGCTATTGCTGGGTCATAGGGTTGGTGGGAGTGCAAACTGGTGCAGCCACTCTGGAAAGCAGTGTGGAGGTTCCTCAAAAACGAACTGAAATTTAAATAAAAATTTTTTAAAAAGGGGCACCTGGGTGGCTCAGTCGGTTAAGTGTTCGATTTTGGCTCAGGTCATGATCTCACAATTTGTGGGTTCAAGCCCCGCATCAGGCTCTGTGCTGACAGCTCGGAGCCTGGAGCCTGCTTCGGATTCTGTGTCTCTCTCCCTCTCTACCCCTCCCCTGTTCACACTCTGTCTCTCTCTCTCAAAAATAAATAAACATTATTTTTTTTTTAATTAAAAAAAAAGAACTGGAAAACATTACTTAAAACCTTAATCTAATTAACAACTAAAGAAAAAGAAACCAACAACTACTACATACTACACATCCCTTTCAAGTGCGTATGGAAGAGCCTACTCAAATTGACCACTGGGGCACAGTAGTGTCTTATTTCTTGATCTGGATTAAGGATACAGGATCTATTCATTTTGTGATCATTATTAAGCTATATATGTAAAACATGAGTACTTTTATCTATGAATGTCATATCCTAACAAAAATGTGCATAAAAAATGCAGTCTGACACTCTGAGAGGGTGATAATCATGTGCTTGTGTGGTGAGAAGGACTGAATCTTCTAATTTAACCCTACAGTGATTTTCACAAAATCCACAATTTTGAGTCCTCTCACACAAAATCTCCAGTTTTGAGTCTTATGCCCTTGCTTTCCTGAATTCCAAATGCCTCAAGTTCAGGTAGCTTTCTGAGTTTGAATTGCTAAGTTTCTTGGTCACTTGTTCCTCTGTAGTCAATTAGGTTTTGTATTTCCTTGCTCTATGAAATGTTACTGGCCATCTCCATGCTTTCTAGATCCCATTTTTGAAAACTTTCTCACCTGTTATTGTCCTGCCGGCCATTGTTTCTGTCACTGTGAGTCCGTACTTGTGTTATTATTAATACTTGAAACAATTCTGTTTGTTCAACCTATCTGGTTTCTAAAGTTTATTTACATATATTTTTTTCCTTTCCTGTCTTCTATCAGATTTAAAATATCTTAAATATTATTTCCCCTATTTGTATTGGAGTTATAAACTGCACTTTTATTCTATGACTAAAATGTAAACATAGTTTACAAAGTCAAAAGTTATTCAAAATGTCTTTCATCTTCAAATAAACAAAGAATTTAGCATTCTTTAAATTACCATTCAATCCCTTCTGATGTTATTTGTCACCGCATTTTAGTGTAAATATTATTGACAATGTTAGACCTCCACACAGTTGAAATATTATTGGCAATGTCAGAGATTCACAAAGTTGAGTTTTCCTATTGAATACATACGTATGTGTATGTGTGTGTATACATATGTGTATAAATATACATACACATGTGTATATATATATATATATATACACTCACTACAAGTCTCTATTTCAGTTTTTCTGGTTTCCCTCCCCAAAGTCAACAAATATTTTCAGTGTATTACATTTTTCTTTAGAAAGGCATTTATGTATAAACAAGAAATTATGTGTGTTTATACTTCTTCCCAGTGAACATTGTGCACTACCCTCTAGCCGATTTTTATATAAGTTTACATCTTTGAGATCATTCATAACCAGGCACAACCATTTGCTTTTACATACACATAATATTTCACTGTGTTGATTCTGATACATTACATGCTATGGGAATTTATTTACTAGTTCCCAGTTGATGAATATCTAGCTTGCTTCCATTTTTTGTTTTCTTATTCATAGTGTAGTGAATAGTCTTGTATATATGTCAATTTGCATACATGTAAATACATTTGTAAGCCAAATTTTTTAAAGTTTTAATTTAAATTTCAGTTAGTTAACATACGGTGCACTATTAATTTCTGGTATAGAGTATAGTGATTCAACACTTCATACAACAGCCAGTATTCAACATGGCAAGTGAACACTCCTTAATCCCTATCCCCCATTTCACCCATCCTCCTACCCATCTCCCTTCTGGTGCCCATCAGTTTGTTTTCTATTGTTAAGCATCTTTTTTGTCTGTTTCTTGGTTTGCCTCCCTCTCTCTTTTTTTTTTCCTTATGATCGTTTGCTTTGTTTCTTAAATTCCACTTATGGTGAATCCATAGTGAAATCAAAATGGTATTTTTCTTTCTCTGACTGACTTATTTTTAGAAATGGAATTAAATTGTTAGTAAAAGATTTTGTGTATTTACAATTTTGGTAGATACGGTATTGTCATTTATCTCTATATAAGTCATACCTATTAACTGTCCCATCAGCAATTATGAAAATGTTTCTTTCATCAGACCTTTCTCAACCACTGTATTTTAACCATTTGGGTTTGCTAATACGATGAATAAAAAAAAAATCTCAATTTGATTTCAATTACTTTCTATTATAAGTGAGAGTGAACATCTTTTCATATGATTGGGAAAATTTATATCTCCATTTCTTTGAAATTTGTTTATTTCTTATGTCCATCTCTTACTAGGTCTGAGGTTGGCAACATTTTTCTACAAAATCCAGATAGTAAATATTTTAGGCTTTGTGGGTCATATGCCTTCTTTCAAAACTACTCAACTCTGCCACTGCAGTATGAAGGCAGCCACAGATAACACATAAATAAATGAGCAAGAGTGTATTCCAATAAAACTTTATATATGCATACTAAATTCTGAATTTAGTATAATTTTCACATGCCACAAAATACCATCATCTTTTGTTTTGTTTCAGTCATTTAAAAATGTAAAAACAATTCTTATCTTGTGAGCCCTACAAAAACATACACATTTAATATTCTGTTTTTTGACAATATCTACTAATCTTTTACTATAAGTAATAATGAAGTTGATGAACTTCCCAGTCCACCACCATCTTCTACCTACTCTCTTATTTTAAAGCATTTTATTAGGGGAATGTTCAAATATACTACATTAGAAAAAAACATTGAAAATATTTAAAAAAGAAAAAAAGAAAACATTATAAAGAACTCCCATGTATTCTTCATTGAACCTCAACTTCAAGGATTATCAGTATTGGGGCACCTGGGTGGCTCAGTCGGTTAAGTGTCCAACTCTTGGTTTTGGCTAAGGTCATGATCTTACGGTTCATGGGTTCAAGCCCCGCATCGGGGTCCGTGCTAACAGCACACAGCTTGCATGAGATTCTCTCTCCTTCTCTCTATCTCTCTCCTGTGCTCTCTCTCTAAAGATAAATAAACTTAAAAAAAAGAAAAAAAAAACTTCTTTAAAAAAATTATCAGTATTATCCATATTTTATCAATTTTGACATTTTACCTTCATACTGATTAGTGTTAGTTTAAAACTTTACTTTTCAATTTTAAATTATGTCTTTTAAGCCTTAACTACTAAAGATGGAGTAATCATATACTTAATACTGCATCCTAAATGTAACACTACCTTCCCAGCCAAACTGTGTTATTTGATTTCTACATTTTCAGGTTTGTAACTGTATATTCTGCTCTACATTCATGATCTCCTTTTGAGGCAGTGGAAATGTTGTAGAGGTTGATATTCCTTGGAGTGGAGCCAGAATAGATCCTAAAATCCAAGTAGGCCAGATATAGGAGGCATCAAAGCCAAGGCACATTTGCTGAAACACTGTCTTCAGTGATAGAAAACAAAGGAGGCATTCACAGTGCATATCTAAACAACTGCTGATTTCCAAGGTCTAGAGAGAAGTAGAAGGTAAATCAAGTCACACATTAAACCTGAGGTCAGTTATCTCAAGGTAACACTCACCACAGCCCTTTTTTTCCTGAATCGAAAGCCAGCCCTCCTGGGGAACAAGTGAAGTACAATGTTGAAGCTAACATCTGTAAGACACTGGAAGAAGAAATCCCGCTTTGCCTCTATGACTTTTGAATAGAGATATGGGATACCTCCCCCCTCACATCTTCCAGCTATATCAAATCTGAGTTTTGTCATATTCAAGGTGACAACATCAAATAGCAACTCTTCCAACATAACCTCCCTCTCAAAAAGAGGTAGGCTGTGGTAGTATGCAGAATAATCACTGAGAAAAAATCTGCCAGGATATGGACTGTGTCTGTCCCATGTCACCTAACAAAAACTTTCTGTGAGTCAGCTAGCTCAATTGTTGGTACAGGTTGAGCACCTGGTAAATGTTAGGTGCTATTATAATTATTACTGTTATTTTTTCTGGTTCTGTCCCTGAGGGCCTCAGGTCTCTGGGTACAATGTTCATATTCCTGTAAGATCCCTCTAGAGGCTTCCTCACCCACCTCCTGCATTTCAGCCTGGGATCTTCGTGAGCATATAAGCACACTCAGCCACAGGGCACAGAACAGAAGCCCCAGAGAACACTGAAGAAACAAGAAAGCACAAAGAGGAGTTTGGACTGTTCAGGGGGTGGTCGGTAAGAAGATGACTTCTCACTGGCCTCTGCAATTTCCCTACAGTTGGCTCTATCATTACATTTCATTTCTTAATATTTGCCTATATATATATATTGGTTTTTCTTGGTCACATTTGCCAAAGGGTTTCAAATTATGGCGATCCTTTCAAAGAAATAATTTTTGAATTTTTTTGACCTTTTCAATATTTCTAAATAAAAAAATCCCACTTTTATATTCACCTTCTTTTTCTCATTTTCCCTAATTTTATTTTGCATTATTTTCTAAAGTCTTGGGTTTAATGATTTTCCAGGGATTCTTAGATTTATAGACACTTTACGGGGAATATAGTTATACTCCATGAATACTAGGTACCCATTAAGTGCTATGTGTGTTTCCTCAAAAGAAAGTTCACAGCCTTCCTTCTCAGAACATTCCCAAAACTAATAACTATTCATTTACTCATGTTATACAAATTCTTTTATTCAAAGAATACAATTCTGCATTCACCCCCTAGAGGGCAGTATAGCTTCCCTTTAGAACACAGGTCTTCAGAAACTGTCCCATCCTTCATAGTAATTCACCCTTCAGGCCACTTTAATTTGGCTACTTCTCCCATCCCTTATCAAAATGTCTTTCCAAAACGTGACTAGGGACATTGACATCCCTAAATTGAATAGGTGCTTTCTGAGTATCTGAACAGCACTAAACTGTGGTGACCATACCCTTTACCTTCTTGGCCTCTGTGACTCCCACTTCCTTTGTGTTCCAATAGCTTCCTGAGCAGTACTTCCTGTTTTCTTTGCTTTTTCTTTCATATGTACACAATTTGCTAAATTCTACATTTCCTTCTATTGATTTGTCCTCTGCCTTTTCCTCTCTCACCCTAAATTCTTGCCTAGATTGTCACATCAACTTTTAGGTTCTCACCTACTATCAATATGCCAGAGACTCCCAAGACTCCTAGTGGATTTCTCCTCTGTTCTCCTGGGCCTCATATCTATCTGTCCAATGGTCATGTCTCTTGGGTAGCTCCCATAAACCTCAAACTCAACATGCACAAACCAAACCTGTAATCATTACCTTAGAGGTGCCTCCTACTCTACTACCCCAAATAAAATTGTCCCTGTTATCCATATAGTTTCTCAAACAAGACCTCTGGATACGGCCAAACTTCCATCCCTTCACAGTGTTCCCATTCAACTGAAGAAAAGGAGGTCATCTCCAGAATCTTATTTTTTGTGTGTCATGTATAAGATGTACTAAAATAAATCTCTTGATTTGATTACCAGAAGGTTTTTGGAAATATTGCTGACAGAAGATTCAGTGGTAAATGAGTATCTGTAAGTTTCTATGTACCTGTACATATATATAGGTGTTGCTGGTAAGTGTATTACAAGAACAACAAAAAGCATAAAGCTAAATTTTAGTGCATAGTGTTGGCTAAATGTAGGGAATATAAGGTTATTTTAAGTAGAAATTTATGGAAGAATCCATAGTTCTGTTTGCTAGTCCTCTGGCTAGTGAAATGTGAACTGTGAAGTGTTGTGTAGAAGAAGAAAATGCCATATATATATATATATATATATATATATATGCACAATGGAATACTATTCAGTGATCAAAAAGAATGAAATCTTGCCATCTGCAACAAGGTGGATGAAACTGGAGTGTATAAGTCAATCAGAGAAAGACAAATATCATATGTAGAATTTAAAAGTAAAACAGATGAACATAAGGGAATGGAAGGAAAAGGAGATAAAAACAGAGTGGGGGTAAACCATAAAAGATTCCACAATATTGAGAACAAACTGAGGGTTGCTGGAGGGGAGGAATACGGGAGGATGGGCTAAATGGGTGATGAGCATTAAGGAGGGCACTTGTTGGGATGAGCACTGGGTGTTATACATAAGAGATGAATCAATGGGTTCTACTCCTGAAACTGATACTACACTGTATGTCAGCTAACTTGAATTTAAATAAATAAATTTTAAAAACAGGAATTCCAGACACATCTTTAGATGTAAGATTAAAAAATATTCATTCTATGGTAGTAGCGCACTGATTAAATTCTTATTGTGGAACACACAGATTTGGGTTTTGCATTCAAGAAGCATGCCTGAAGTGACTAATACCACACAAGGCTCCTTCTATTTCATCCTCACCGGCATCCCTGGATTTGAGGCCTCCCACATCTGGATCTCCATCCCCTTCTGCTGCCTCTACACCATCTCCATCATGGGTAATACCACCATTCTCACGGTCATCCGCAAGGAGCCATCCTTCCACCAGCCCATGTACCTATTTCTCTCCATGCTGGCCCTGACCGACCTGGGCCTCACCCTCACCACCCTGCCCACAGTCATGCAGCTCCTCTGGTTCAACGTTCATGAGATCAGCTTTGAAGCGTGTTTTGCCCAGTTCTTCTTCCTCCATGGATTCTCCTTCATGGAATCTTCTGTGTTGTTGGCCATGTCCTTTGATCGCTATGTGGCCATCTGCCGCCCCCTGCATTATGCCTCCATCCTCACCGGTGAAGTCATTGGCAAGATCGGCTTAGCCATCATTTGCCGCTGCGTCCTGGCTGTTCTCCCTTCCCTCTTCCTACTCAAGCGCCTGCCTTTCTGCCGCTCCCACCTTCTCTCTCACTCCTATTGCCTCCACCAGGATATGATCCGCCTCGTCTGTGCTGACATTCGGGTCAATAGCTGGTATGGATTTGCTCTTGTTTTGCTCATTATTGTGATGGACCCTTTGCTCATTGTGCTCTCCTACACACTCATCCTGAAGAGTATCTTGGGCACAGCCTCCTGGACTGAGCGGTTCCGGGCCCTCAATAACTGTCTATCCCACGTGCTGGCTGTTCTGGTCCTTTATGTTCCCATGGTTGGAGTATCCATGACTCATCGATTTGCCAAGCATGCCTCTCCGCTGGTCCACGTTATCATGGCCAATATCTACCTGTTGGCACCGCCTGTGATGAACCCCATCATTTACAGTGTCAAGACTAAGCAGATCCGCCAGGGAATCTTCAATGTACTCTTCCAGAGGAAAGTGTACTAATGAGTGGAATTTAGGTTTACTGGAAGAATTTTATTTAATAATAAGGAGTCAAGTGCAGGTACTACTGCCATCAAAAGTGTAAGTACCACAGATGGGTGAAAGAATAAGTATTGTATAAGCTTCTGCTGTAAATAAATATAAATCATACTTCCTTGACTGGAAGTTAAAAAACCTACGGTTTTTTTCCTAAAGTCTTTTACTCTACATTATACTTCACTAACCATATGACTTTGAGAAAAAGAATATTTAAAAATATAATTTAAGGAGTGCCTGGGTGGCTCAGTCAAACAAGTGTCAGACATCAGCTCAGGTCATGATCTCGTGGTTCACAAGTTTCAGCACTATGTCTGGGCTGACAGCTCAGAGCCTAGAGCCTGCTTCAGATTCTGTGTCTCCTCTTGATCTGCCCTCTCCCCTGCTAGTTCCCTTTCTTTCCCTCTCTCTCTCTCTCAAAAAAAAAATACAAAATAAAATAAAATAAAATTTATTTATTTTTTCAATATATGAAATTTATTGTCAAATTGGTTTCCATACAACACCCAGTGCTCATCCCAAAAGGTGCCCTCCTCAATACCCATCCCCCACCCTCCCCTCCCTCCCACCCCCCATCAACCCTCAGTTTGTTCTCAGTTTTTAAGAGTCTCTTATGCTTTGGCTCTCTCCCACTAAAACCTCTTTTTTTTTCCTTCCCCTCCCCCATGGGTTTCTGTTAAGTTTCTCAGATTAAATTTAAAAAGAAAAGCCATTGCGAAGATCAGTGGCAAATACCAAAAGCCAAACTGGAGAAGGAACCTTGGTTTTTGTTTTGTTTTGTTTTTTCAACTTAAATATTTTTTTTCTAATCACTTAGAATTTTTTTTTATATTTAGATATTTTCAATATGAAATTTAATGTCAAATTGGTTTCGATACAACACCCAGTGCTCATCCCAACAGGTGCCCTCCTCAGTACCCATCATCCACCCTTCCTTCCCTCCCACCCCCCATCAACCCTCTGATTGTTCTCAGTTTTTAAGAGTCTTTTATGGTTTGGCTCCCTCCCTCTCTAACTTTTTTTTTCCTTCCCCTCCCCCATGGTCTTCTGTTGAGTTTCAGTGCACTCTGCACTGAAAATCACTTCAGGAGTTTAAGAAACTGTTGAACTGACTTTTGATGCAGAGTGCACTGAAACTCAGTGGTGGAATCACGATTCAGAGAGACAGAAACTACTGCTTGGAGAAGACAATAGATGCAGGCAGGACAAACAACAAACATCTCTGCAGATAAGCATAACAAGAGTTTGAATGTTAAGAGTGTGAATGCATTGAAACAACAGAGATTTGTTCATAATTAGATGTTTTCATCTTAGCTGACTCAAACCTTGCTCCTACTGGGTTAGGTACCTTTGATTTATCATCATGACTTGCTAATAAATGAGCTGAGAAAGTTTAACTCTTTGGAAGCCCAGGTTCTTCATTTGTAAAGTGTGCATAATTATACCTCCATAAACTCGTTTTAAGGAATATTAAATAGAAAACACCTGTAAACTGCCTGAAGTTTGCAAGAATACCTTCGATAAAGGAAAATGAAGGAGTTTTCTTAGTAAAACTGTAAACAGTATCAGTAAAGGGTAAGGAACCAGGGCTGTGATAAGGAGATCTCAATGTAAATAAAGAAACACTACATTTTGTGTGCTGATTGTTCTTAACGTACATTATTCTATGCTATTTCAACTATTAACCACATGTGTGTATACACAGAAGGGGTGTGGCCATGTCACTACCTTTCCTGGTAGATCTGAGGTATGTCCTGTGCTTTAAATCACTCCTCTCACCTCTCAGACACTCAACATAATTGTGACACATTGTCCTCAGTACCAGAAACAATTGAAGAATAGAGAGAATTCAGTCTCAAAACTGCATATAGATTTATAATCTTTTAGGAAAACCTTAATCTCTTAACTCTGCAATAAATTCTTAAATATGTATCCTACTAACTATTAGGTATGCCTCAACTACTGTTCTTACGTTCGGTGGATTGTCATCAGTAGCCTGGGGCCCAGTTTTCACACCATATTTAAGCAGGATACCAGTGAGTTGAATCTGGTTTTAGAGTACAACTCACTTCTGATGTGCCCCACATCAGTTGTCAAAGGGCTACACTCTCATCTTTTCTCAAGTTGTGGGATCACAATCAGTAACTCCCCCTGACTTACCTTTAAGACTAGCTTATTAGAAAAGATATCTTTGCCTTAAAATGTCATTTACTTTTATTTGGGAATCAAAGAACAACTACACTAGAATAACAACAATCATCTGCTGCTGAGGACAACCTGCTGTGGTACCTGCAGAAGAGCATTCAAAACATACATGACACGTTTCCCGTGACTCTAACTTTCCTTTATCCAAAGGGAGATAATCATAACAGGCTTAGACAAACAACAACAACAAAAAAAACGCTCAACACAAAATCTGTCTTTGTCGCTCCTCATTACTTCAGCACTGCTCTTGGTGCTATTATCATCGTTATTGTTATTAATGGAGTGGGAAAGCAACCATGGATAACTGGATCATTCAAGTCATGGAATTAAATCATGACACCAGCCCCAGGAGAAAGAAACATTATATAAATGTAAAAGTTAGGTTTTTAGGCTCAAGTAGTAAGTGAAATGCCCGTCGTCACACAGTTGTCAAGGGGCACAATTTTCAGGAATCTCTCCGAACCCCTTGTTTCCTCCCTTTTCTCTTATTTTTCTCCAGCCATTTTAGTGACTCTCATGGCATCAATTACCTCTAATGTACATAAAACTTCAAATCTATATCCACCAGTTAAAATTCTCTTGTTCCCCAGGATCTTTAGAAATGAGCGAATTGTCATCTCTATCAGGATGGCTTAGCATCACCTCGAACTCAGGATGTCTAAAACTATACTAATTACCTACCACTCTCTGTACTAGTGAGAGTACACCACCACCACCCTGGACACACACACACACACACACACACACACACACACACACAAACTGCACACATTTGCATTCAGGCAGCATTCCATAACTCTGTGCCAACTTCCCACAGGCTCTTAGCACAGAACCACACAAGTAAGCAAATTGCTATTTAAATCACATTATAACTCAAATTTTAAAGCATCATCTTTGGAAAACAAATGTGGTCACATAATATTTATTATTTTATTGATCATGATACGTACAGGACTTATATGCATACTTATACACACACACACACACACATTTGGTCCCTTTTGTTTTTTTACCATTACCTCTAAGGCTTAATAACATATTTTTAGCATAAAATTGTAGTTTCATTTTTTTACATTTATTTTTTATTTTGAGAGAGAGAGACAGACAGAGACAGACGGAGAGAGCACAAACAGGGAGGGACAAAGAGAGAAGGGGAGACAAAATCCCTTGCAGGCTCCATGCTGTCTGTGCAGAACCCTGATGTCGGGTTCATTTCTGGGAACCATGAGATCATGACCTGAGTAGAAACCTAGAGTTGGATGCCTAACGGATTGAGCTACCCAGGCATCCCAAATTGTTAT
Organism: Lynx canadensis; assembly: GCF_007474595.2. Taxonomy (NCBI): domain Eukaryota; kingdom Metazoa; phylum Chordata; class Mammalia; order Carnivora; family Felidae; genus Lynx; species Lynx canadensis. The sequence continues at coordinate 62,031,741 of NC_044312.2, forward strand.
TCTCATTTAAAATGATTTCCTTATTATTCTGTCCGGATTTCCTTACCATTCTGTCCAGAAGTGAATTATATGACTTAAAGCATGATATTTATTTATTTATTTACTTACTTACTTACTTACTTATTTATTTAATTTATTTACAGCATGTGTGCACAGCATGCATGAGCCATATGGGGGCAGAGAAATAGGGAGAGAGAGAGAGAATCCAAGCAGGCTCCATACTGTCAGTGCAGAGCCCCATGCCAGGATGGATCTGTGGAACCGCCAAACACAAGATCCTGTGACATGAGCCAAGGTCAAGACTCAGAGGCTCAACCGGCTGAGCCACCCAGTTGCCCCTGAACAGTTGCCCCTGAAGTGGCGATTGTAGTCATATTGTGTTCCAGAACCTGCACATGTTCCACTTCCGTCAGGAAAGCACGAAGATTTCTGCATGGTTATGCCCTTATCTGCACAGCACGTTATCATAAAAAGAGCTCTGACTATTTTGAAAGGTTTAAACACTGATTCTATGATCTCATTCTCCATTACTGGACTCCTGGGGAGGTGACGGGATACATCCTGTCTTGTAAAGCATATTGTAATATGCTTGTTGGTAGCAGTGTTTCTCCTTTTGTTGTGAACTTTGTCGTAGTCTTTCCTGGTAACCTATTGTGGTATTAGTATTGATAAACATTAATACTTTTCATTTTTCTGTATTTAATATCAATTCCTTCTATGGTAGGGTTTTTAAATATGTTTTTAGAAGTTCTTTTAAATTTCATTATTTTCTGTTACAAAGACTTAATTTTTTGTGCTCACATCCACTCATCTTTTCCTTTGTCATTTTTGACTACTACACCTGAGGATAGAGTCCTCTGCAATGAGCTACGTAAATGCTTACATGGTTTTCTCTATTTTTCTTGTTACTGATTGACTTTGATAACTTAATCTATTTGAAATTTAGTTTCATGTGATAGTGAAGTGAGTCACCAAATGACCAATAAGTGACTATCTTCTTTCCTATTTCAGTTTGAAATGGCTTTCACCATTCACTTATTTTATAAACATAATAGAAAAACTTATCTGTATTTCCAAACATTCACTGCCAGGTGAATGCTCCTTGAAAGTGGTGGACAAAATTCCTCTGACTGGCAGCTCTCTGGCCCCTGCCAAGATCTCTGCCCCAGCCTCTAATGCTGATAGGAGGAAGCTTCTCATGCATGTAGTTTCCAGTCAAATTCAACAAGCCATAAGAACAATACTTCAGTGTGGTGTCTTCACCTGGGGTCTATGAGGGGACCATGGGCACAGAGACCCTCGTGGACAAAGCTGACTTCTTGGCATCCCAGTGGAACCCCAGGTCTCAAGATGCCTCTTCGTGTACTCCTGAGGGGAACCTGCCACACATCCTTACATTCCAGCCTAGAGATTTGCAGGACCTTATAACAGAGCTACTCTGTGAGACAAACAGAGAAAGCAGAAGCTGCAGATAATGATGTGGGCACCACCACACAGGAGAAATCACAAGTAACACTCTCTCGGTGCTCAGGGAAAAAAGGAGGGGTGAAGGCTATTGCTAGGGGTGGAAAAGAACTATTGTAGGTAATTGCCTTAGAGGAGTGCCTGCCATAGACTGTGGCTGTCCTCATCTGGGCTCTCCCCTCTCTCCTCTCCTGTGCACGCTGCCCTTGGCTTACAGGTATATTTGGATACTGCATCAAGAAAAGCCTAGCTACAGACATCAAGTAATGAGAAAAAGAAGGCAGGTGAGAAATGAAGGCTGATCAAGAAGAATAACGATCTTAGTATATGATAAAGTAAATGACAGAGAAAGACTTGGTGATACCTTTAGAACAGGTGAAACAGGTGAGGATACTGTTAGAATAGTCAAAGGCAAAATCAAAAGGAAACACCGGATAATAAAGAGAAGGACCTGATTTTAGCCATGACATTTGTGTGTACGAGTTCATTTTCAGTCGCTGTGAGAACAGTACTGATGATATGATTGGATGGCAGGCGGATTCTAGGGCACTGAGAACTCAAAGGGACTGGGGAAAACAGAATCGGTAAAAAATAAACGAGGAGGTAGTGCATGATTTAATTTGTGTTGCATTATTGAGGGAATCTGAGTGGTGTGGAAGCAAACTATCCAGAGACAGGCTGAGGAACAGTAACAGTGGAGCTCTTGAATCTGTCCTTACTTAACACTCAACAACTGTGAACCTTTGTTTGAATAGAGTTTAGATCAAATGAGGTAAAGAAAGAGATTGTTTCTCATATTTCTGATTCTCTTTGAGCAAAGCAACACGAAGCTACCTTCATCGGTCATGTCCAAGGTGACTAACAGCACCCAAGCACCCTTCTACTTCATCCTCACTGGCATCCCTGGATTTGAGGCCTCCCACATCTGGATCTCCATCCCCTTCTGCTGCCTCTACACCATCTCCATCATGGGTAACACCACCATTCTCACGGTCATCCGCAAGGAGCCATCCCTCCACCAGCCCATGTACCTATTTCTCTCCATGCTGGCCCTGACCGACCTGGGCCTCACCCTCACCACCCTGCCCACAGTCATGCAGCTCCTCTGGTTCAACGTTCATGAGATCAGCTTTGAAGCGTGTTTTGCACAGTTATTTTTCATTCATACATTCTCCTTTATGGAATCTTCTGTGTTGTTGGCCATGTCCTTTGATCGCTATGTGGCCATCTGCCGCCCCCTGCATTATGCCTCCATCCTCACCGGTGAAGTCATTGGCAAGATCGGCTTAGCCATCATTTGCCGCTGCGTCCTGGCTGTTCTCCCTTCCCTCTTCCTACTCAAGCGCCTGCCTTTCTGCCGCTCCCACCTTCTCTCTCACTCCTATTGCCTCCACCAGGATATGATCCGCCTCGTCTGTGCTGACATTCGGGTCAATAGCTGGTATGGATTTGCTCTTGTTTTGCTCATTATTGTGATGGACCCTTTGCTCATTGTGCTCTCCTACACACTCATCCTGAAGAGTATCTTGGGCACAGCCTCCTGGACTGAGCGGTTCCGGGCCCTCAATAACTGTCTATCCCACGTGCTGGCTGTTCTGGTCCTTTATGTTCCCATGGTTGGAGTATCCATGACTCATCGATTTGCCAAGCATGCCTCTCCGCTGGTCCACGTTATCATGGCCAATATCTACCTGTTGGCACCGCCTGTGATGAACCCCATCATTTACAGTGTCAAGACTAAGCAGATCCGTCAGGGAATTATCTGCCTCCTTTCCCAAAGAGATATGTGCTTAAGATGAAGTAACGAATTTGTTAAATTACTCAGGAATTAGAGTCACAGGCTTATGGGGAGGGTATGGTCAGAATGAGAAATGATGACTTTACAGCAATATGCCATCCTGTGTTAAGGCCGTATGACGTTGTCTTGTCTTTTTGCAAATTTTTGTTTTGGAGAACCTAGCAGCACATATCCTACCTAAAAGAGATGTAGATCTGAATTGATAAGATTCTAGCACATTTACTTGCCAGTGGAGTGAGCTTCATTAATTAAGATGTAAATTTCATCCTCCTTTCTGGATATACTTCTCTCCCATGGGCTTGGTTACTTACATTTGAAGGAATCCCTTCGCTGTTGCCTCCGCCACCCATTGCTAAAGCAGCTCCACTCAGGCATCCAGGTAAATTCTAGCTCCACTGCCCTGGCTCACCCTACTTCATAGACATGCCCCAACTTTCTCCCGAAAAAGTAAAAAATAAAAAAGTGGTAAATCTTCCCGGGAGGATGGATGCAAATCAAGATGCTCAGCTATTCAGATTTATTTAATCAACATGATTTCAGCAGGTCAAATGAACACATGCAGAAGATTGGGGTGGAATAGTTAGGTCTCCCACAGTTAGAATAACACTCTCACCTTGTGACAGGTTCTTTAATATTTAGAATTAAAACTTCAAGTAAGTCTACAGATAGTATTTGGGGGAGTAGGAACTCATTTTTCTGACCAGAGAAGACTGTGTTTTTTAAAATTTAATGTCCTTAACGTGGCTCAAACTGTCAGGGGAAAGTTCCCTTTGGCGAATCCTGTACTGGAAAAGGTTCCAAGAGAAAGAATATGGCCTACTTGATCATTATTTTGTGGAAATCAGGTTGGCTCTCTCAGAAATATCAGCTATCACTGTGGTCACAGAAAGGCAGCTATAACTGTGGTCACAGCTTCTGATTACTGAACCCATAGTGCAGGTGGCCAGTATGAGGACTGTCTTAGATTTGAATCAACATAGGCAGGGCTTCAATAGGAGTGTAGTGGGGAGGGTAGGATTAGGAAGCAAAAGGCAGAGAGCAAGTGGGGAAAGGATGTCTTTCTCCACCGATATCCTTCCCTCCCCTTATTTTCCCACTTTCTTTGTCAGAACCTAGAAGTTAGCATGTTTCTCAAGAAGAACAAAGATCAGCTGGCATAGGGAAATAAATTGTAAAATGGGTGCCATGTGCAATCTCAGAACAGGGGAAATTAGGACCAGGAAATCCAAATGTTAAAAAAAAAGTCAAAGAAATTGGTAGGAATATGGATCAAGAAGACTTTTCTTTCAGTGGACAGTTACAGGCTTGAGAATTTCCCAAAACATCATGAGGGGAGAAAGAGTCTTGGGATTATGCCTGGTTTTGAAGAGGATCACATGACACCTTTAATAATATCTCTTTTTTTCATTAATAATTGTGTGACATTTTGACCATCTTATGAAACTCTCTGAATTCATTTTTTGGATTTCTAAAACTGGGCTAATAATATCCAGCTCACAAGGCTGAGAATTTCCAATGAAACGTGGTATGTAGAAGACATGGGCTTGTATCACCAAGGTGCTAGGTTTATAGGAATTGTTTTCTCCATCTCCCTTCCAAAAAGTTACACTCTGGATTGTGAATGGGAACATCTATGGAAGCATCTGTGTTCTCAACTCCATGAGAATAAGAATCAGGGGGGTTAAATGGTAATTGTCCACATGCACAGATGCTACCATTTCCCTCTCAAGACTTTCCCGGGTGGGAGGGTGGGTTTTTGAGGTGGAGGTGACAGAACAAAATTCAATTCAGGACAGTGAGATCTATCAGTGTCATAGGCTGAATTGCTGAATTGTGTCCCCTGAAAATTCATATTTAGAAATCCTAAGTCCCCGTATCTTAGCATGTGACTGTAAAGATAGGGTCTTCAAAGAGGAAATTAAATTAAAATGAGATTAAGATGGGTTTTAGTGCAATATGGCTGGTGTCCTGCAAAGAAGAGGCAAGTAAGACACACATCAGCACAAGCACGGTGGAAGGTGAAGGGATGACAGAGGGAGAAGATTGCCATCTACAAGCCAGGGGAGACAGACCTCAAAGGAAACCAGTATGGTGAGAAATTGTGCAAGGCCTCCAGAGTCGTGAGAAAGTAAGTTTCTGTTGTTTCAGCCACCAAGTCTGCGGCACTTTGTTACAGTTGCCTTAATCGACTATTCCAACCTGTGGCCTGTATTTCTAGAACTATAAAATTAAGGTCAACTGTAGAAGATAGTAGAGGTATTTCGGTTATAAAGAGATATGCGTTTGGAAACACAGAGAAATTCTTGGGCAAAATAAGTGTTTCCATGACCAGTGAATGGTCTGGCTGACTGTCTGGGTTATAAAATGTAGGCTAAGTAATGGAAGACAAGACAATGCAGCCAGGCTTATGTTGCTTGTGTCTCTGCATGATGTCTTTGCAGTGGCTGTTGAGAATTATCTCTGCCTTTTAAGTAATCTCTTAATGAGAGCTCTCTATCAACTGAATTTTATGGCCACCTATGTCCAGAACCTCAGACAACAGCCAATATTTAACTGGAACCAAAAAAAGATTAAATGAAGAATTCTGCTCCTATTCTTTGTTCAGGCTTTCTGTTTCCTGTCCCTAGACAAAACTGTTATTTGTGTATGTGTGCATATATGTATGTGTATGGTCTTCATGACTTAAGAAATCACATGATATGTTTAAGAATTCAAAATAGAGGGGCGCCTGGGTGGCGCAGTCGGTTAAGCGTCCGACTTCAGCCAGGTCACGATCTCGCGGTCCGGGAGTTCGAGCCCCGCGTCGGGCTCTGGGCTGATGGCTCAGAGCCTGGAGCCTGTTTCCGATTCTGTGTCTCCCTCTCTCTCTGTCCCTCCCCCGTTCATGCTCTGTCTCTCTCTGTCCCAAAAATAAATAAACGTTGAAAAAAAAAAATTAAAAAAAAAAAAAAAAAGAATTCAAAATAGATGGGGCGCCTGGGTGGCGCAGTCGGTTAAGCGTCCGACTTCAGCCAGGTCACGATCTCGCGGTCCGTGAGTTCGAGCCCCGCGTCGGGCTCTGGGCTGATGGCTCAGAGCCTGGAGCCTGTTTCCGATTCTGTGTCTCCCTCTCTCTCTGCCCCTCCCCCGTTCATGCTCTGCCTCTCTCTGTCCCAAAAATAAATAAATGTTGAAAAAAAAAATTCAAAATAGATTTGCTTTCTGAAAAATTTTTTTGGCTAATGTTACATGTTTCTGCATAAGTTACTCACTGCCTAGGATCTAAACGACTATACGAGTCCCATTGGGATACAGAGTGTGTATTTCATAAAATTCAGAAGATGGTATTCTTGACCCTTTTCGTATATAAATTTCATATAAATGAAATTATCCAGAGTAGTCTTTTGTGCCTGGCTGCTTTTGCTCCCCATGTTTTTGAGGTTCATTCATGTCTCTCTGTGTAGGATAGTTTGTTCCCTTTTATTGCTGAGTGATATTTCATCATATGGATATCCACAATTTTGCATATCCATTCACCTGCTGGTGGGCATTTGGCTTGTTTCATATTAGGGCTATTCCGAAAAAGCAATGCTGTGTACTTTTTATGTGAATACATGCTTTTACTTCTCCTGTGTAAATATCTAGCTGTGCCTGCCATGTCGTTTGCCAAAGCACTCACGCTATTTTATATTTCCGCCAGCAATACGTGACATCTTTGCTAACACTTAACACTGTCAGTCACTTAAATGTTAGTCATGCTAGGTTGTTAAGTACTATCTCACTGTGGTTTTAACTGCATTGTATTTTATCATATTGTAAAATGTCTTCCTATACCTTGTATACAAGTTCTTTATGAGATATACGTATTGTAAATATCATCCCCCGGTCATTGGTTTGCTTTTTCATTTTCTTAATAACGTGTTTTGAAGAGCAGAGTTTCCAAAGTTCGGATGAATTGTATGCTTGTTAAACCTAATACAAAATTTGGGCTTGTATTTTGCATATACTTTTAAAAATAAAACTTTTTATTTCAAGATAATTGTAGATGTGTATGCAGTTATAAGAAATAACCAGTCACCTTGACTTTACAGAAGCTATCATTGGTGGACATGTAATCTAGTAATTCATGGCAAAAAGGTCACCACAACGTGATGAGCCGGATGAAGTCCAGAAGAATAGTTTATGGTGAGGAAAATGTTTGCATTGTAATTGGAGGCCTGGAAGTAAGAGAAACTGAAAACATGAAACCAGTTATTGATCAACCAATCCAGCCCTGTCAATCCACTCTACACAAAGACCTGTGTCCCTTAGGAAGTGTGAAAATGGTCCTTCTCGTTTGTCTAAAGGTTTCTCGGAAACCCTAGAGAGCCATAGGCAGATAAAGCGGGACCAACGAGCCCCATGCTGACAGGGCTGAAAGAGGTGGAAGGTCAAGGAATAGACCCATCATGGGGTGCCTGGGCTCAGTCGGTCAGACTCTTGACTTCGGCACAGGTCATGATCTCGGGGTTCGTGAGAGTGAGCCCGACATCAGGCTCTGCACTGATGCATAGAGCCCACTTGGGATTCTCCCTATCTCTCCCTCTCTCTCTGCCCCTCCCCCACTCACATGGACACACATTCTCTCTCTCTCAAAATAAACAAACATTTATATATATTCCCATCACATGGGAAACAAAATAAACAAACATTTATATATATTCCCATCACATGGCATGCTGAGGTTACTGAAGACTAAGGGGAAGGGAGGAAAGAAAAACAGGAATAACCAGGTACAGTACCCCAGACCTACTAAGCCCTAAAAATAGGGTCTGAGATTCTACTAGAGAGAATTTGGGTCTTTTGCTAGGAGTCTTAGGATCTAAAGCCTGAGCATTATGAGATTGTCCCTATTTTACTTTATGCCTAAAATGAGGGAATTTAATCAACTGTTCCTCAATCTCAGAGTCTCCTAGTACATAAATTTTTAGGGTGGAGGCCCTTAGATGGTGGTACAGAGAGTCTGATTCTTTCCACGACAGGAAGGAAGCTGCTTTATAAGCTCCCATATAATGTATTGTTTAAACAAGGACATTTTGGGGGAGGGAAAGGGAGTGCTACTGATAATGATGCTGAGGAAAGTAAGTGTAAACCATGATTATCTGGGGCAAACCAGAAAATATGCTCACCTTACTCAAAAGCATGTTCCTAGGATGATCTCTCTTGCTTGGGGTATATTCTTAATCCTTGCCTAACTTATCAAAAGCAGCAATTTGTTTCACCTCAATTCAAACACGATTAGGTCTCAAGTCTTTACTGTTATCTTGCTAGTTATCAGGCTTTTTGCTGGGACTTTTGAGGGGAAATGGAAAAATGAAATTCACTATCTCTGCCTTCACACTGATTACATCTGATGTGCATGTACACACATGCAGAGACCCACACATGTTGACAAGTTGTGAAATAAAAAGGACTAGGGAGAACACCTGTGATCCAAGGTCAAGCCTGTGACAATGCTTAGAATCCCTCATTCCTATTCCTCCACTAAATGTCTGCTGTACAGCCCGGCCCACAGCAGAAACACCATCAGTTTATAGATGGACCCAAAGTCTCTGCCCTATTGGAGGGATTCAGAGCAATTTCCTCTTGCAGGAGAACAAGGTGAAAATCCCCTGTCGGATTGGCTTGGTCTTGACACTGTAGATGATGGGGTTGAGCACAGGAGGCACAAAGAGGTAGATGCTAGACATGAGTGTGTGGACCAGGGGCGAGGCATGCTTGGCAGCACGATGCATCACAGACACACCAATCATGGGCACGTAGTACATGAGCACTGCACAGATATGTGACACACACGTGTTGAGGGCCTTCCGCCGTCCCTCCCCAGAAGCAATGCCCAGCACCGTGTAAAGAATCAGCACATAAGAGACAATGATAAGCAGTGAGTCCAGCCCAAAAGTGGCCAGGACAATGGCCAAACCCAGGATGCTACTGAGCTTCGTATCAGCACAAGGCAGCTGGATCAGGTCTGAGTGGAGGCAGTAGGAATGGGAGAGTACATTGGTGTGGCAATAGGGAAGTTGTTTCAAAAGGACTGGAAGTGGGGCCATGAGCGTCACACTCTTCAGTGTGATGCCCAGACCCATGCAAATGATACGTGGCAGGGTTAGGATGGCTGTATATCGCAGTGGACTGTAGATGGCCACAAAGCGGTCATAACTCATGGCCAACAGGACCCCTGATTCCATGCATGAGAAAGTGTGGATGAAGAACATCTGAGCCAGGCAGCCATCCAAGTCAATCTGGCGGGCATCAAACCAAAGAATACCCATGACAGTGGGCAGTGTAGACACAGAAACACCCACCTCTGTCACAGCCAACATGGAGAGAAACAAGTACATGGGCTCATGTAGGGCAGGGTCTGCCTGCACTGCTGCCATGATTAGGTTGTTACCCACAATGGCCACAATATACACAGTGAAGAAAGGAATGGAAAGCCAGCCATGTTGGGCCTCCAATCCTGGGATGCCAGTCAGGAAGACGGATAGGTCAAGACTTCCATTGCTTTCAGCTCCCATGTCACCAACAGCAGAGATAAGCCTTCACCTACATTTGAAAAAAAAATGAAATTAACTTCCTCCTGAAGGTCTTCTGCCTTCACAGTCCACTGCAAACGCTGAAGGAAGGATATGGAAGGAAGTGGGGGAATTTGGAAACATCTACATCATTCCGGGTAAAAACATAACAGACATTCCTCTCACCTCCTATTTCCCTGACCTCTAGAATCCTTAAATTTTACATGTAAAAGAGATATTTGAGGCTGGCTGATCTTATGAGAGACAGCATAGCTTAAAAATTAAGAGCAAAATACTAGAATAAATCAAGTCTGTCAAAATCCATACTCAGCCAGTTACGAGATGTGTGATATGGACAGTTTATTTATATTCTGAACTAAAGGGGTTTTTGTTTACTTGTTTGGTTTTTGTTTTTTACTTGTCAAGTGGAGATATTAATGATACTTTTATTTGTGTATAAGAAATAAATGGGAAAATTAAGATCATATGTTCAGTGTTTTAGAGCTCTATATGTGGATTCTATCACACCTCAGTTGGAAGCCCAGTTAAAGCTCAGCTTACTCTCAGTGTGACCTTGAACAGGTAACTTAACCTTCCCAAGTTTCAGTGTGTCCATTTGTAAATTAGGGATAAAAATATATTTGCCTCATGTGGTTGTTGGTGAACCACATGTATGTATGTATGGCATATAAAACGCTGAATAAATATAAACTCTTTTACTCTTAGGGAGACAATAAGACCCAGAGAGGAAGATTAAGTCGTATACCAAAAGCCTGAATCAGTATCCACAGAACGTAAGTTATGGCTTAGATGTGCAGGGTCTCCTGGTAGTGATGTTTCCATTTCCCTATGGAGATGAGAGAGAGTAAACCTCAGGATCTAGGATGGAGTCATTAGAAAGAATTGCATTTCAGCTCTGCCAGTGTAGATCTGAGAAAACAAGGACACCAAGGATAACTGAGGACAGTGCTAACCTCCATGTGTCCCCACTCTGCTCAGGGAAAAAAACGTTTTGAATGAAAATGAGACAGGGGTTTTACAAAACTGATAAAGGGAGAAATACAAATAAAAGTGGAAAATGATACGGACATCCCAACTGAGAATTCTACGAATACACAAATGACTTCTAAATTTAAAAACAAGAGTTCAGAGTGAGAAGATGTATTGGCTTCAAAATAGCAGATCTGATCTGGAATCCATGGAGAGATCAAAGACACAGAGATAAAGGACTCCATTAGTTGCAAGAGATCAGAAAGAATTAGTTAAACCCCAATCAGAAGGTGAAAATAAGGTGCGTGGGTGGCTCAGTCAGTTAAGTGTCCAACTCTTGATGTCAACTCAGGTCACAATCTCACGACTGGTCGTATGATAGAGCCCTGAGTCAGGCTCCATGCTAGGTGTGGATTCTGCTTAAGATTCATTCCCGGGGCACCTAGGTGGCTCAGTCAGTTAAGTGTCAGACTTCAGCTCAGGTCATGATCTCACAGTTTGTGAGTTCAAGCCCCGCATCAGGCTCTGTGTCAGCACAGAGCCTGGAGCTAGCTTCTGATTCTGTCTCTGTCTCTGTCTCTGTCTCTCTCTCTCTCTCTCTCTGCCCCTCCACTGCTCACGCTCTGTCTCTCCACAATAAAATAAACATTTAAAACAATCAAAAAAAAATTATTCATTCTCTCTCTCTCTCTCTCTCTCTCCCCCTCTGCCCTTCCCCCTCTCACACTCCCACTAAAAAAAAAGTTTTAGAAAAAAGGTAAAAATAATATGTGATATGATATAAGGTACCAGGTGCACCACAATTAAAATAATAACTGAGATAACATAACTTAAATTTGTAAAACAATTTTTTTTAAATTTTCTTTAAATGTTTACTTATTTTTGAGAGAGGAAGAGAGAGAGAGACAGTTCAAGCAGGGAGGCAGCAGAGAGAGAGGGAGACACAGAATCTGAACAGAAGAATTCTGAACACAGAATCCAAGCTCCGAGCTGTTAACACAGAGCCCGAGGTGGGACTTGAACTCCTGAACCGTGAGATCATGACCTGAGCTGAAGTCAAACACTTAACCCACTGAGACACCCAGGCGCCCCTGTAAAACAAATTTTAAAAGATGAAGTAGGAAGGGGCAGTCACAACTGGTATACAAGCTGAATTCTCCCCAGTGATCAGTTCACTTCTTCACGCAAGCGACACGGATGTGTGATTCACAGATTCTTGACCAATTCTTTACCTCCTGGATGTGACATGGTCCATAATTATCTAATGAGTTTAATGGGAATGCTCCACTGGAATGGACAGACAGTCAGGACAATATGCAGCTAAGAGAATGCAAGAAGCTATGACCATGGAGAGACACACGGTGACAGTGAGAAGGGCCCCAGAGCTGCCTCCTCGTACTCTCTTCACTCTGGAGCCCTCTGTTTATGTGCCAGCCCTGCTGAAATCCCATGCACTCTATTTCCCAAGCTTCCCTCAAGAGTAACAACTTTTGTGACAGGTGATATACTGACTTGTGTTTTTATCCATTTGCATCCCTTGGCGCTACCTTGTAGATCAGTGGTTCTCAATCTTGGCTACACATTAGAATCACCTAGGAAACTTAAAAAATCCCAGTGTTCACATAACACCCCAAACCAATTAAATTAAAATCTTGGATGCAGTATCCAGTTACCAATATGTTTTAAAGCTTCCAAAACGAACCCAACATTGAGAACCACTCCACACCCGTCTTCTGATACTCCTACAGTGACAGTTTATTAGACAAAATTGTAACTTTCAAGGACTCCCCAAGTTAGCTTTTTTATTTAAGACCGCCTTCCTACCCCACTCCTGACCTGTAACTTAAACATTTCCTTGTGCCTCATTGTCTGCTAGATTTTTCAACATCCTGGAGCTCCTCTAAATAAACTTGGGTGTGCTCATAATGCTCTGTGGGTATCTCCAAGGTGATGCCCACAGATGTAACCCGGGTTGGGGGCTAGTGTTGCATATCACTCCCATGAAGGTGCACCTAAAGACAGAGCATTTGACGGCTGTGTCTAATCATCTCACCTGTGGGTCTCCCCTGCCCCTGATAAAGCCTCATCTTTGGCAGGAAGTAACAGTGAAGCCATGGAAGCACGAGCCACGATCCATGGTGTGGAGCGGGAACACGCAAGCTGGAGAATGGGAAGGGCAGTACCCAGGAGAGCACAGTTCCAGGAAATTGACTCATATGATAAATTGGATCATAGAAATGATAACCAGGGTGGGAATAAAGAGATGATAAGCAGAGAGGCCACTTTCCCATTCCAAGCTGCCCCATGTTAGTCCCGTAACAATCAGGTTAACTAAACCAGTAAGAGGTTAATCTGGTTCTTCCAACTGTAAGTCCTGCGGTCTTTCCTATGAAGTCCAGCAGCAGCTTCTGAAACTGAAGCCACGTAAGTGAGAAGAATGGGGAGATGCTGGAGAACTTGGTCTTCTTTATTTCCACGGGCAATGCAAAGGACAGGATGGCAGACACACATTCTTTCCTGACTCCTACACAGACTGGGGGCCAAGAGAAAGTGAACAGAAGTTAAGTGACCTTCTAAAGTGGCCCCTCTCAGAAGTCCACTGATTCCATTGCCAACTTACAGTCTCTCTAGAACCTGAAACCAGAGTCCAGCCTTGCACCCACTCAGAGAGTCCCCTCCATGGCATCTTTATCCAACTATCACCCGCACTCAGCTTGAACATTCCCAGTGATGGCAAGCTCACTGTACCTAAAGCCACTATCCTGGTTAGATGCGCTGACTTACAAAGTCTTTGGGCTTAAAGGTTCTTCCTCCACATCATATATAATTGCTGCAGACACAGAGGCACAACAGTCTTTTTCAGATTTCACCTGAATATTGTTCTTCATGGTATCTGCTAATTTCTTGAAAACTACATCTCAACTTGCAAACATAGATTTACGTGTGCAATTATTTGTTTAATGCCTGTAGCCCCTCTTAGACTGTAAACTCCACCAAAATAAAGAGGAGTATTGACTTTTTTTATTTTGTGTAATTAGACCCCCAATGCTAACACAGGGTCAAGCACATAACAGATGATTAATAAATACTGTAACCGGATAGATAAATAAATAATTGAATAGATACATTGAACATGCCAAACATAATATTCTGTAACCTTCCCTTGTTCAGATTATCTATCTTAAATTATTTTTGCTGTTCAAAGTAGCTGATTTTTCATTTCCTCACCATATATCCCCCTGTCCAGGTGACTCACAGATCATCAGTCTAATATGAATCAACGGTGCAATATGTAGCTTATAAAAACTTCATGGGTTTTAGTCTTTGCTAAAAGAAGTATTTTATTCAGAAGATAATACATCCTAACATGCACACATACAATTCTATATTTTATCCCCACTGCTTACATCGTCCTTATCTTCTTTGATAATGTTCTTAAGTCCCACTAGTAGTCAAACTGAAAACTTCCATTTTATCTGAAGCTTTTCCTAACACTTTTTAAGCAGAAATAATAATTTTCTCACCTGTGACTTTAAAATAACTGTACAGACTTTTCCCATTTTGCTAGAATTACATTCATGCCTCTGTCCTCCCTGTCCTGAGCTCTTTTACAGTCAGACCTGTGCTTAGTTCAATCTTGTCTTCCTAACACTTCACAGAATTCTAACACAAAGACATGCTTAAGAAATCATGAATTAATAAATAAAAGCATGACCATACTGCTTGGGACCATAACGGAAGTACATTCAGCTCTGGGCTCCACACTGCAGATGGGAGGTAAACCAAATGGGACACACTCAAAGGCAAGGGGATCAAGTCATTTAAACAGCATGGAAGGAGTCAGTGGTGCTTTGAGAAGAGGAGATAGAGAGGAGGTAGAGATGTGTGGGGGTGGGTGTAAGAGGTGACGAGCAATAAACAGAGATCACAGGCAGTCAGTCTGGGGCCCAGGTAAGGAGGATTTTTCTAAGAGTCAAAGCTGCACAATAGGGATAATAAACTTCTGGTCAGTGGAGACGTTCACGCAAAGACTGAATAATCCTTGATGGGAATATTAGAGGGACAATTCCAGCATCTGCTGAATTAGGATTAAAGGCTCTTTCACCTGCCTTTCCGCCCTCACACTTACGTCCAGACTGCCAAGGTCTCTCTTATTCCATGACACTGAGAATATCATGGCTGCAGATCCGTGTGGGACCCAACAGAGATCAGAGATCATGGCGCCCCCTGCCAGGTGATCGCGTGTCTTTCTCTAAACCAGTCTCCAGCAGCCTTATCTGAAAGTGTGTGGGAGGACACGGGGGCATTTGAATAAATATTACTCTATGTGTAGGAAACCTACCTGAAAATAAGATCTGGAGACTTTTTTTCCTAGTAAACCTCTCCTTCACTGGCCAAACAAACTGTAGTGAATACACAGCATGCATGTGCCTTAACAGAGACTCACTCAAAGATACAGAGACATGAGAGAGACCAAGAGAACCTCAGGGGCACAAATGGAATTGCAGACAGAGCACTTGCGCACATACCTAGGAGATGCAAATAGACTCAGATTCACCTGAGAGAGCTTTGTGAAGTAGCTTTTGGATTGATCGAGGGTAGGCCAGAGCTCACAATGGCACCGGAATGAGCCTCAGGCAGGCACTGGCCAAGAGAGTAGGTGGACTCTATGTCCCTGAGAGTCCCCAGAGCCCAGGGCCTTGGGGTCCGCGTTGTGCCCGAGGGTGATGCTGAACTGGTTATGGGGAAAGGAGGGAGATGAGATGTCGCCTTGGGGACAGAAGGAAAAGAAAAAACACATCCTCTAGAGATACTGCCCTGTCTCCACACAGAAAATAAAATCCCAACTCCTTCCCTATGTTGAAGAGGATGGAGATAAATTTCTACAAGCTCCATGGCAACATCCCCTCTGCCCTCAAGTGTCCAATTTCAAAACTGGAACTCTGCACCCTTAATCCAGCATCTACCTCCTCATATTCTGGGCTTAAAACCTATATCTGAGGCATAACCTAAAGTTTAGACCCCAGTGGGCAAACTCTGGGACTCAGAGATCAAGAGAAGAGAGCTTGGAGCCCAGAGTTTCACCAATAGGGGATATAACCAAGCTTCCTTCATCCACTTATGACGACTGTTCCCTACTCAATTTTCACTCCTATCCCTACTACTCAACCTCTCACCAAGCTCCAAAAGATGAAGGTCTCTTCCAAGAGAGACGTCCCAAGATACTGAAAGACCGTGGGGTACAAAGTCACAGAGATGTAGGTTTGAGTCAAAGGTCTACCATCTACCAGACTTTATATTTCAAGAAACTAGAATTTCTTCAACTTAGAACCTAATTCATAAGGAGGATAGTAACCATTTATAGGGGTAGACATTCAAATGAAAATAAGAAAGTGACATTTTTTAATGCAATTGCACCACACATGATAATTATCCTTATTATAAATTCTAGTGGACTCCTCGATTTCAGATCCTTCTAATAAATTCTTTCCCCCAGATACCTAGACTTCCCATTAAGTATTTCAGTTGACCCCTTCCTTATTTCAGTTTCAAGTAGGGTGTAAGTGTATTTGGGGGAGAAATAGCAGAAGAGCTCTCTCCCCTTTCTTAATCAAAGGGTGGGATGCATGGGGAAGCAAAGAGAACATGGATATAGTAAATTTCCCCTTCCCCATATGGAACTTTGAACTATTTCACAGAGGCAGTTTAAGAGCAATTTCTGCTTTCCCATTACTGTAGAATTGTTTGCATTAGGTTAATGACTTGGGAACCTGGAGATGGAATTCAGAAGAACACAGATGACAATTTTGTGAATAAGGTCACAGAATCATGGGGGAAAAGAGACCTAAAAATGCCTCAGAATAGGCATTAGTCCCTGGTGAGAAGGGGCCAGGATTTCAAAAGTCATAGAGCAGAGTAACTTTAGCTATGTCATTAGGGACAACATGATGGGGAACAGGCATCAGATCAGATCCAATTCATTCATTTATTTAATTAGTCACTTGGTTGTTCATTTATTTACCATGTATTGGGTATACCAAACACTGTGCTAGGTGTAGGATTTTAGGTTTGACTGCCATTATCTCTCTTTTTTGACTTTTGAGAAGTCCTTTTAAGAATCAGTTTCTGCCTCCATTTAATGACAAGAAAAGTAAAGAGAAACCCTATGTACTTTTTCAGAGTGATAATACTAAACATAACACCTGTACAAATCCCAACAAAAGGGACTTAGAAATTAGAAGTGTTAAAAGTCATCTCTGGGGAAATTATGAAACATTTTCCCCCACAAAGCTTAAAGAGAGGAATCAATTTGCCCTGTAAGATAGAAGTGAGATTTTCCAGAGCAGATTGAAACAAAGACAGGCACAATGCAGGTAGGTGTTTGGTGTAGAATATAACCACGTTAAGCAGATGTCTTCTAAAAAAAGAAATACTTGCTTCAGAAAAAAAGTTCATAGACTTTGTAGAAAAGAGAGAGAAACCTCAGAAGATGTGCTGGTCAGGGGACTTATATGCATTGAAATCCCAATGACACAGAACTGTTGCAAGGTCCCACATCCCACTGTGACAACCAGTTGATTTTTGCCTCCCAGGTTCTAACTGCCTAACGAGCAACCTTAAAATTGGAGCTTGCCTGAATTTTGGATTCCAGGTAGGTTGTGATGGCATGGGGGATAAAGAAGGGAATCACACGATGGAACAGGGGCCTCAGAGTGACTGTGGAATGGCTGGTGATTGTTCATCAAATCCTTCTGTGAAGCTATTTCAGTGTTCCCACTTCGTGGAGATAAAAGTCTGTAAGTCGGCATTTCCCGTCACCACCTGCACCATATGCCTAGTTGTCATGCACTCAGTCTCCCCAAGCTTTATTTATTTTTGTAAATGTTTATTTATTTATTTTGACATAGAGAGATAGAGCATAGGTGGGGTAGGGGCAGAAAGAGCAGGAGACAGAGAATCCCAAGCTGACTCCATGCTGTCAGTGCACAGCCCAATGCAAGGCTTGATCCCACGAACTGTGAGATCATGGCCCGAGCCAAAATTAAGAGTCAGAAACTCAACCGACTGAGACATCCAGGCACCCTGCCCCAGCTTTAAAAACCACCCATGATCTGACTAGGCAGTCTCTCAAGATCATGTTTCCCAAGCTTCTCAGTGTGAAACTTCCCCTTCGTCTAAACAAAGCTGTTTGGAATTCTCCTAAATATTCTAGACCAATATTCTAGGTTAAAGCTTCTCTCAACCTTTGACATATATCAGAATTACCTAGAGGGCTTATTAAAGACACAGATTGCTAGGGGGGCCTGGGCGGCTCAGTTGGTTGAGCGTCCAATCTTGGCTCAGGTCATGATCTCATGGTTTGTGGGTTCAAGCCCCGCATCGGGCTCTGTGCTGACAACTCAGAGCCTGCAGCCTGCTTCAAATCCTGTGTCTCTCCTCTCTCTGCCCCTCCCATGTTCATGCTTTGTCTCTCTCTGTCTCTCAATAATAAATAAACATTAAGAATAAAAAATTAAAAAAAAAAACAACAACACAGATTGCTAGACCTCACCCTCCAGAGTTTCTGGTTCAGGAGATCTGAGGAAAGTCCTGAGAATTTGTACACTTAACAAGTTCCCAATCATGGCTGATGATGCTGGTCTGGGAATCACACTTTGAGAAGCACTTGTCCAGACTCTTATACTTTGTGGGTCTCGCCATTTTTGTTACATATCAGATAGGCATTACCTGAAAGATGTCTGAAAGAGTAGTGCTGTGCTTCTCAAGCTTTAGTCACTGAACAGACTGTATTTAGTCTTATTAAATACAATTTGAATCCAGTAGGTCTTGTGTGAGGAGAAGAGTCTGTTTCTCCTAACAAGCTACCAGGTACACCAGTGTGGTTGTTCTCCATTGGGCCACACTTGGAACAGTAAGGTTCTAGCCTTCTTTTGCCTCCATATTTCTTCTCAAGCAGTTATTCATGTTATTTTTGCTAAGATCATTATCTTCTTTTTTCCTGCCACCCTGTACCAAGTACCTTAACCTTACCTCTCATCTTTCACAAACTACTTCACACACACACACACACACACACACACACACACTTAACTTGACCTCCACAAACCAAACGGGTCCTCTTTCTCACATGAAGCACCAAGCCTTTACAGAATTTTGTCTCCAATGTTTATTATTTCCCCCACTCTAGGTGGTAGTAGAATTATTTGTGTTCAGCCTATTTCCTCTGTAAAACTTCCATTGTTTCCATATGTCAAACATTTTTCAGGGCATCTGTTACTCTTTTATATGCTTTTTCCTTGATATGTCTATCTCTTACTTAACAATTCACCTCGTTCACCATCATAACATTCTTAGTGACTGGCACTAGCTTTTTCACATGGTGAATGATCAATACATATTTAGGTCATTTTATTGAGTCAGCTGTTCTTTTATTCGTTCTGTATTCACAACTATCAAGGTCCTGGTTCCCCTCCTGTGTCTCAGCATTCCTGAGGTTGGCAAACAAGTCCAAGTCCTTTCTCTCAGTAGCCTTCCTCAGCTCTGGGATTTATAGAGGACTTTGAGGATCCCTCTGCGTATCTCCTTTGTCTTCACACTGTAGATGATGGGGTTGAGCATGGGGGGTACAAACAGGTAGACATTGGACATCATGACATGAACAACAGGTGGGGCACTCTTCCAGAAGCGGTGGATCATGGAGACAGTAATTATGGGCACATAAAAAGCCAGCACTGCACAGATGTGTGACATGCAGGTGTTGAAGGCCTTGAGCCGCTGCTCCTGAGATGCGATGGCCAGCACGGCTCTGAGGATCAATGCATAAGAAAGCAGGATGAACGCTGAGTCTACACCATAGGTGAAAATGACCACAAAAAGCCCATAGATGTTGTTAACATGGGTGTCTCCACACGCCACTCTCATGAGATCTGGATGGAGGCAGTATGAGTGATGCATAACTTTGCCCTTGCAGAAGGGCAGCCGTTTTACCAAAAAGGGGAAAGGGAAAAGAGTGATGAAACTCTTGGTGAGGATGCCCAGGCCCATAGCCAGGATGCGGCTGTTGGTGAGCACAGTGGCATAGCGCAGTGGGTCACAAATAGCCACAAAACGATCAAAGCTCATGGCCAGCAGTATGCCTGATTCCATGAAAGAGAAAGTGTGGATGAAGAACATCTGGACCAAGCAGGCATCGAAGCCAACATGGCGGTGGTTGAAGCAGAAGGTAGCAAGCACAGTGGGAAGTGTAGACAAGGACACTCCCAGATCGTTGAGAGAGAGCATAGAGAGGAAGCAGTACATGGGCTGGTGCAGAGCAGGCTCCTGAACCACCAGAGTGAGGATGCTGAGGTTGCCTATGATGGAAATCAGGTAGAGGATGCAGAAAACCAGGGCAACCCAGGCATGGCCTATCTGCATCCCAGGAATGCCTGTGAGCTGGAGTGTGGCTGGTTGGAAGAGGGTACCATTGACACCCAACATGGCAGGCAGGTGGGAGAGTGCAGATGGGGGATAAGCCCCTAAAGATATATTGGGGGGGGGGTTCTTCACTTTCTTTCAGGCATCCTGTCTCCAACACAAAAGGTTAGAGATTGAAAGAGTTTATCTATGTTCCTGCTTCTCCCATCAGACTATGAGCTCTTTGAAGACAGTAACTGGGTTCTAACAATTTCTGTATCATCAGGGCCCAGCACCCTGTCTGAGCCATAGTAGGAACTCCATGAAGGTGTGATGATCAGGTGAGGGCCCATGACGTGGCAAAGCAACAGGGTAGGAGACAACTGGAATGATGCTCCCTGGTCTTCCCCTTAAAGTGCATCATGCCTTCCCATCTCCAGTCTCACCCCAGAAGCCATATTCTGGAAATGTGGAACAAACAAAAATTAAGATAAATGGGGGAAAAGAAATACCACCATGTCTTTGGGAGCCCTGTGGTCAATGGTGCAGATGAAGCCTCTACTGTTGTACACGTATGGCTTCAATCAGCTGTACTCAGACTTCTTCTCGTGCTCACAATCCCATGGCACACCCTGAACGTGTCATCACCAGAAACTGTTCCACCTCTGAAATCTTAAATTCCATTTTTTTC
This sequence comes from Lynx canadensis, assembly GCF_007474595.2. Classification (NCBI taxonomy): domain Eukaryota; kingdom Metazoa; phylum Chordata; class Mammalia; order Carnivora; family Felidae; genus Lynx; species Lynx canadensis. The sequence continues at coordinate 62,052,613 of NC_044312.2, forward strand.
ATTATTACCATAGACTTCCAGCTTCTACCTCGCCTACCTTCTCATGCCCATGTACTTGCTCTCAGAGTCTCAATAAGTCTTCCATATGATTCTGGTCTATTCATCTATGAGCCTCTCCTCACTTTTTCTCTGACCTACTCACACTAGGAGTGATATCTTCATCTTCTCTATGCTTGTCTTTCACGTTCACACAGGAAACCCTAATCTTTGATAAATTCTATAACCAAATTTCCGGGTGTACAGCTGGATAAAACCAAAGAAGCAAGTGTTTGATTGGAGAAGAGACAGACAGACAGACTGATTTTACCACTACCTAAATTTTAAGCTCAACATCTTTATTTATTCTTACCCCCTTGGTTTTCTAAGAAAGAGATGTCTCGCCTTCTCTGAGGCCAGGCCCTCCACTTTCAGGATTCCATGCCTTGCTATCTCTTTCAGAGACCACTTCCAATAGTGTATTGAACTGTATCTTCAGCCTCTCCATTTCTGTCTCTTTCCTTTCAGGCAATAAGCATGTGCAAGACCAGACCATCATGAAGCCATAACCTTTACTCTCTAGCTGTCATTCTATTACCCTCATTAATTCTTAGTCAAACTTCCTGGAACACTGTCTCTCTGGATGCCACGGAAAGGGGGCTTGTTCGTGTCTGCTTTTCCAGTTCCGTTCTGAGATCCTGACAATCAGGGTTTCAACCTTATTAACCATACCTTCTATCACCGTTCAATTCACTGTATGTGGCTTCCACACTTCCCTCTCCCAAATAAAGTGAATTTCTTTCTGCTCACCAGCGAACTCTTTGTTGCTTCATCTATTTGAGCTCTCTACCAAAGTTAACATTGTTGGCAACTCAGTTTTCCTCCTACCTTGGCATCTTTTTCTGTAGCATCTTTACTGACTCCTCTTTCTTTGTCTTTCTCTTCAAGCCATTACAACTCTAGGAAGAGTAAACAATAGTCAGAATGGTGCAGATTGAGAAACCATACCATAAAGGGCTTCTTCTCCGCCTTTATCTAAAATATCTCTGTAACTGCATTTCCACGGTACTTGATATCTTAAAATTAAAGCTCCATTCTGTAGAGAATAGGATAGTGGTTGCCAGGGGCTGAGGGATGGGGTGGTGAGGGAAATGGGGTGATGTTAGTCAATAGATATAAGCTTCCAGCTCTAAGATGAATAAATTCTGTGGATCTAATTGCAGCTTGGTGACTCTAACTCATACTGCTATAATATATACTTGAAACTTGTCAAAAGAGTGTGTCTTAAATGTTATCATCTCACACACAAACAAAATGGAAATTACACAAGGGAACGGATGTATGAACAAATCTTATTGTGGTGATTATTTTGCAATATAGATGTGTAGCAAATCATCGCCTCATAGGTCCTAAACTGACACATGTTATATGTCAATAAATCACAATAAAACTGGAAAAATCCAGGCTGAAGCCAAAGGACTTTGAACCCGAGAGTCTGGGAGGAAAAGAGACTGAATCTACCAGGAAGAAAATGGGAAAACTGGAGAAAAGATAGGGCTACTCCCAGGAACAAATCAAAGCACACCTGGTAGAGGGTCCAAAATATCACTATGACTAGGGTAATAAAATAACCAAAGTCACAACAACAGAGAACAAGTAACAATCTCCAAAAAAACACCTCCTGAGGGGCCAGGCCCTGGACAGTGTATGACCCCCCCCCCCTTTAATATACCAGTGTTCACAGGTGCAGAGAACACAACAAATTTTAAAACACATAAGGGACGGAAAACTAGCCACAATGATAAAACAGAAGAATTCTCCTCAAAAGATATTCCAGGAAGTAGCGACAGCTAACACATTGATCAAGACCGACTTAAGCAATACAACTGAACAAGAATTTAGAATAATTGTTATAAAATTAATGGATGGGCTTGAAAAAAAGCATAGAGGACAGCATAGAATCTATTGTTACAGATATCAAAGGACTAAAAAATAGTCATGAGGAGCTAAAAAATGCTATAAATGAGGTGCAAAATAAAATGGAGGTGGCCACAAGGAAGATTGGAGAGGCAGAGGGGAGATTAGGTGAATTAGAAGATAAAATTATGGAAAAAAGGAAGCTTAGACAAAAAGAGATTTAAAAAAATCCAGGAGTACGAGGGGAGAATTAAGGAACTAAGTGATGCAATCAAACAGAACAATATCTGTATCATAGGAATTCCAAAAGAAGAAGAGAGAGAAAGGGGCTGAAGTTGTACTTGAACAAATCATAACTGAGAACTTCCCGATCTGGGGAAGGAAACAGGCACTGAAATCCAAGAGGCACAGAGAACTCCCTTCAGACAAAACTTGAATCAATCTTCTGCATGACATATCAGTGAAACTGGCAAAATATAAGGATAAAGAGAAAATTCTGAAAGCCCCTAGAAACAAATGGGCCTTACCATACAAAGGTAGACACATAAGGGTAGTAGCAGACCTATCTACTGAAACTTGGCAGGCGAGAAAGGAATGGCAGGAAATCTTCAATGTGATGAGCAGGAAAAATATGCAACCAAGAATCCTTTATCCAGCAAGTCTGTCATGCAGAAAAGGAGAGATAAAGGTTTTCCCAAACAAACAAAAACTGAAGGAATTCATCACCACTAAGCCAACCCCTAAGGGGGATTCTGTGAGTGAAATGTTGCAAGGACCACAAAGTACCAGAAACAGCACTGCAAACATGAAACCTACAGATAACACAATGACTCTAAACCCGTATCTTTCAATAATAACATTGAATGTAAATGGACTAAATGCTCCAATCAAAAGACACAGGATATCAGAATGGATAAAAAAACAAGACCCATCTATTTGCTATCTACAAGAGACTCATTTTAGACCTGAGGACACCTTCAGATTGAAAGTGAGGGGATGGAGAACTATCTATCAAGCTACTGGAAGGCAAAAGAAAGCTGGAGTAGCCATACTCAGATCAGACAAACTAGACTTTAAATTAAAGGCTGTAACAAGAGATGAAGAAGGGCATTATATAATAATTACAGGGTCTATCCATCAGGAAGAGCTAACAGTTATAAATGTCTATGCACCGATATCAGAAGCCTGCAAATATATAAAACAATTAACCACAAACATAAGCAACCTTATTGATAAGAATGTGGTAATTTCACGGGACATTAATACCCCACTAACAATGCATAGATCATCAAGACACAGGATCAATATTGAAACAAGGGCCCTGAACAATACACTGGACCAGATGGACTTGACATATATATTTAGAACTCTACATCCTAAAGCAGCAGAATATACTTTCTTCTCGAGTGCACATGGAACATTTTCCAGATAGATCACATACTGGGTCACAAAACAGCCCTTAATAAATATAAAAGAGTTGAGATTATACCATGCACACTTTTAGATCACAATGCTATGAAACTTGAAATCAACAACAGGAAAAAGTCTGGAAAACCTCCAAAAGCATGGAGGTTAAAGAACACCCTACTAAAGAATGAATGGGTCAACCAGACAATTAGAGAAGAAATTTAAAAATATATGGAAACAAATGAAAATGAAAATACAACAATCCAAATGCTTTGCAATGCAGCAAAGGCAGTCCTGAGAGGAAAATACATTGCAATCCAAGCCTATATCAAGAAACAAGAAAAATCCCAAATACAAAATCTAACAGCACACTTAAAGAAACTAGAAGCAGAATAGCAAAGACACCTCAAACCCAGCAGCAGAAGAGAAATAATAAAATCAGAGCAGAAATAAACAATATAGAATCCAAAAAAACTGTAGAGCAGATCAATGAAACCAAGAGTTGGTTTTTTGAAAAAGTACACAAAATTGATAAACCTCTAGCCAGGCTTCTCAAAAAGAAAAGAGAGTACCCAAACAGATAAAATCATGAATGAAAATGGAATTATTACAACGAATCCCTCAGAAATACAAGCAACTATCAGGGAATACCATGAAACATTATATGCCAACAAACTGGACAACCTGGAAGAAATGGAACAAATTCCTAAGCACCCACACACTTCCAAAACTCAAACAGGAAGAAACAGAAAACTTGAACAGACCCATAACCAGTGAAAACATTGAATCAGTTATCAAAACTCTCCCAACAAATAAGAGTCCTGGACCAGATGGCTTCCCTGGGGAATTCTACCAGACATTTAAAGCAGAGATAATACCTATCCTTCTCAAGCTGTTCCAAAAAATAGAAAGGGAAGGAAAACTTCCAGACTCATTCTATGAAGCCAGCATTACTTTGATTCCCAAACAAGACAGAGACCCAGCAAAAAAAGAGAACTACAGGCCAATATCCCTGATGAATTATGGATGCAAAAATTCTCAACAAGGTACTAGCAAATCGAATTCAACAGCATATAGAAAGAAATACTCACCATGATCAAGTGGGATTCATTCCTGGACTGCAGGGCTGGTTCAACATTCGCAAATCAATCAATGTGATACATCACATTAATAAAAGATAAGAACCATATGATCCTGTCAATTGATGCAGAAAAAGCATTTGACAAAATTCAACCTCCTTTCTTAATAAAAACCCTCGAGAAAGTCAGGAAATAAGGAACATACTTAAACATCACAGAAGCCATTTATAAAAAGCCCACAGCTAATATCATCCTCAATGGGGACAAACTGAGAGCTTTCCCCCTGAGATCAGGAACACAACAGGGATGTCCACTCTCGCTACTGTTGTTTAACATAGTGTTGGAAGTTCTAGCATCAAAAGGAAATGAAAAGCATCAAAACTGGCAAAGATGAAGTCAAGCTTTCACTTTTTGCAGATGACATGATACTACACATGGGAAACCCAACAGACTCCACCAAAAGCCTACTAAAACTGATACGTGAATTCAGCAAAGTCACAGTATACAAAATTAATGTACAGAAATCAGTTGCATTCTTATACACTAATAATGAAGCAACAGAAAGACACATAAACTGATCCCACTCACAATTGCACCAAGAATCATAAAATACCTAGGAATCAACCTAACCAAAGATGTAAAAGATCTGTATGTTGAAAACTATACAAAGCTTATGAAGGAAATAGAAGAAGATACAAAGAAATGGAAAAACATTCCATGCTCATGGATTGGAAGAATAAATATTGTTAAAATGTCAATACCATCCAAAGCAATCTACACATTCAATGCAATCCCAATCAAAATTGCACCAGCATTCTTCTCGAAACTAGAACAAGCAATCCTAAGATTTTTATGGAACCACTAAAGACCCCGAATAACCCAAGTAAATTGAAGAAGAAGGCCAAAGCAGGAGGCATCACAATGCCAGAGTTAGCCTCTACAAAGCTGTAATCATCAAGACAGCATGGTATTGGCACAAAAACAGACAAATAGACTAATGGAATAGAATAGAGAACCCAGAACTGTACCCACAAATGTATGGCCAACTAATCTTTGACAAAGCAGGAAAGAATATCCAATGGAAAAAAGACAGTCTCTTTAACAAATGGTGTTGGGAGAATGGGACAGCAACATGCAGAAGAATGAAACTAGACCACTTTCTCACACCATTCACAAAAATAAACTCAAAATGGATGAAGGACCTGAATGTGAGACAGGGAACCATCAAAACCTTAGAGGAGAAAGCAGGAAAAAAACCTCTTTGACCTCAGCTGTAGCAATTTCTTACTCGACACATCTGCAAAGGCAAGGGAATTAAAAGCAAAAATGAACGATTGGGACTTCATCAAGATAAGAAATTTTCTGCACTGCAAATGAAATAATCAACAAAACTAAAAGGCAACCGATGGAATGGGGAAAGATATTTGCAAGTGACATATCAGATAAAGGGCTAGTATCCAAAATCTATAAAGAACTCACCAAACTCCACACCCAAAAAACAAATAATCCAGTGAAGAAATGGGCAGAAGACATGAATAGACACTTTTCTAAGGATGACCAAAAGACACATGAAAAGATGCTCAATGTCACTCCTCATCAGGGAAATACAAATCACAACCACACTGAGATACCATCTCATGCCGGTCAGAGTGGCTAAAATGAACAAATTAGGAGACTATAGATTCTGGAGAAGATGTGGAGAAACAGGAACCCTCTTGCACTGTTTGTGCACACTGGTCTAGCCGCTCTGGAAAACAGTTTGGAGATTCCTCAAAAAATTAAAAATATAACTACCCTATGACCCAGCAATAGCACTTCTAGGAATTACCCAAGGGATACAGGAGTGCTGGTGCATAGGGGTACCTGTACCCCAATGTTTACAGCAGCACTTTCAACAATAGCCAAATTATGGAGACAGCCTAAACGTCCATCAACTGACGAATGGATAAAGAAGATGTGGTTTATATATATAATGAAATACTACTTGACATTGAGAAAGAATGAAATCTGGCCATTTGTAGCAACGTGGATGGAACTGGAGGGTATTATGCTAAGTGAAATAAGTCAGGCTGAGAAAGACAGATACCATATGCTTTCACTCATATGTGGATCCTGAGAAACTTAACAGAGAACCATGGGGGAAGGGAAGGGGGGAAAAAGTTACAGAGAGGGAGGGAGGCAAACCATAAGAGACTTAAATACTGAGAACAAACTTAGGGTTGATGGGGGGTGGGAGAGGGGAAAGTGGGTGATGGGCAATCAGGAAGGCACCTGTTGGGATGAGCACTGAGTGTTGTATGGGAAAACAATCTGACAATAAATTATATTTAATATAAAAAAGTTTTAAAAACCTGGAAAAATCTATATTAACAATTCAAAAATAAAGCAAAGTTCCACTTTTGAATTTAAGCTAATGACTCCCTCATTTCCTTCTAACAACTCCTTTTTCTTTTGAAATTCTAGAGTTTCCATCTTTTTTTCTAGTCCTCTTAGTAAATATAGTGAAATTACATGGTGCCTAGAAACTGGACAACACCCAGGTATCAGCAAAAATCCTGAAAGTATGGGGGCCATGAGAAGGAATTTGTCTATCCTCCAAATGAGAATCCAAAGGAACCCTTTCACTGGTAGGATTTCTTTTCCCTACTCCCCCTGCAAACCTCTCTCTTTCCCTTCCCCAGGTTTAAAGGCCACGTCTCTAAGAAGTCTTCATAAATCCAGCCTATCCAGATTTTTTCTTTAGCATCTTCACTTCAAGATTACTTCCACATACTGAGGAAATGGAAAGACCCTTCAGAGCACCGGCAGATACTAAGGTGTCTCTCACAAGAGAGATATATCCACTGTCCTTGAATCCAGGTATGCAAGTTTAGGTAAACCAGAAGGGCATATTTCATCCATGCTCCAGACTTTCCTCAGTCTAGAAAGCAACTCTTAAAACGTGTACCCCAAAGAAAACATGCTCTGCCACCACATAACGAACATTGGTCATTGTTTGGGCCATAAAGGTGTTAGGTAAAGATTCCTAAAGGTGACTAATCTAGAAAGAAAAGCCAGGAAGATAGAGACAGACACAACAAGGTGGTACTCTTGCACAGGATGTGGATGAGCATGAACACACACATGGTCACACAAAAGTACCATTAAATATACATGCTTACACTCCTTCACACACTAAGGCACTCAGATATTCACAAGGACTGTCTCAGGCATCACACAGACAGAAACTATCATGCACTCTTTTAGTCATACATAACACAATCACAACCACAGACTTTAGGTAGATGCAGAGCCACTCACTGACATTATACAATATGCGTGAAATATTCTCTCATATTTATACCCCCTCAGAACACAGACTTGCAAACATGCACACACATGCACATACACACACGGTGCCACAAATAATACATCAGCAATAACAGACCCACGGTAATATCTCTACCAATTACATTCCCATGACATAGTCAATACTAAAATCCCAGCTAAGATTGAATACTACATGGTTGAATGACTTCAATTCATTTGGTTCTGTGATTTTTTTCTCCAGCTGCACACCAAAAAGGTAGGTATACGAGACAATAATTCAAATTTCAGGCCAATGAAAGTATGGACAAAATCTAGATCTGGTGCATCTAGAGCTCCCTAGCCTTAAAGGTATATGGTTTGGTATCAGGGTTTTGGTTCAGATGGGACCTGGCATCAGAAGCTGTGATCCTTGACTTTGCAGGCCAACAAATTTGGCTCAGGTCTGCAGGGGAAATATGAGGATCAGAGTCTGTCTGAGGTTGCAGTAAGAGTGTTAAAGCTTGGGACAACTTCCAGATAAGGAGCCCACATAGGCAATCTAAAGGAAGGACACTCACTGGGTGGCAGATGATTCTTTTCCCTGTAGCTGGATGTGCTGGCCTATGAGTCCAGCTGGCAAAGCAGCATCAACTCACTCTCCTGTGACTCATAAATTTACGACTACCCTAGAATCCCAAAGCTCGTTTGTTTGTGGTAGGAGGAGGAGAAAGCGGAAACAATGGAGAAGGTGGTATCCATGAGTAGTGAGCCGGGCCATATGAGAATTGCTCCCAGGAGAATCTCATTCTTGGACTCATCATCCCTGATGTCATCATCCATATCCATTACTATATTAATTAACCTTTCCTTGATCAGGGGATGCAAACACATGTATGCAAAACGTACATAGTCATAGACATTCTGAGACTCCCACAGACACAACCCTAGACACATTTAGTCATTTCTTTACCAACTTTCGTACTGCCTCGTTCTGATCCATACACAAACAGAAAAACACAAATACACTCAACTGCCCAATGCTCTAATCACCAGTCACATATCTTGACACATCAAACACACACGCAACCTCTGTTTTCTTACACTGATTGTACAGACTCATGTAGATTATAGACAAAATCTTAGAAATCGCTGAAGGCTCATATAAATGCTTGACAAAACAAGTAAATATATTCCCATGATCACATATCCAAAAGTATACACTTCAAACATATCCACATTCTCATTAAGAGATCAGCAAAAAAAAAGAAAAAGAAAAAGAAAAAGAAAAAGAAAAAGAAAAAGAAAAAAAGAGAGAGAGAGATCAGCAAAATATCCACTGACTTCAGACTATCACCACATCTATTCACAGATTCACATTTGGAGTTTAAATGCACTGCATGTTTTTTGTACAAATGCATGTCAGCACTGACAAACATACTTGTGTAAGCATTCCTTTACTCCAACACCGTATGGAGCCTAAAAATTATGAATTTCATTCAATTCAACTAAAACCCAACATAAAAATTAAAAACCACATTTTTGAGCATTATTCTCCTCCAGGTATTATCTCAAAACTGATGTTATACAGAGCAACAGTGCCTATTCTTGCAAAGAAGATAAATACTGGAAAAGTGATCCATTCAATAGCTCAGACAAATATGCCTCAGGGACTCCCTAGAAATATGTCATAAACAGATTTCACAAGAAGATCAATGCATTTGTCAAAAATGTATCTAACGTAGGATCTGTGCATTATGTGCTTGAACAAAATCAAGGAACTACATAAAATATTAAACTTCAATTAATGATCTGAACTCTGAAATATTTAGGGTGAAGTGAGATGCATCAATATGACAAATAGGCTGATGGATGATAGCGGGATGGATATGCCCATAGATATATGATAAAGCAAGCAGAATAAAATATCAGTGATCTGTGACAGGTAGACTGATGTTCACTGTAAAATTATTTCAAGTTGTCCGTGTTTGAAATTTTACATGATAAAATGTTGGGGATTTTTGTTAAGTACTTGGGCAGGAGCCCACTCCAACTTGAGATCTCCAGCACACCCATCCTCCTTAGAAATCATACGGCAGGGGGCACGGGGTAGCCCCACACCTCAGCACCAGGCCTGACACACCCACCCAATTCCTGATCACTGGGAGGGACTGGAAGTTCAATCAGAGCCAAGAGTCAACCTAGCCCACCTCTGGCCCACCTGACCATTGCCCCCCACCCAGCTGGGGCCGAGAAAGCAATTGGAAGCCAGGCATCCTGCACTGGAGAACAAAGGTGCCCAAAGCGGAGGGTGTGATAAAATGAGGGCTCTTCAAGGGACTGATGGCTCAACACAGCTCTCCCTCCCCAGTCCCACCCACTAGCTTTGACTCTGTCCCTGCCCCCCTGGATGGAGAGAGGAGAGGAAGATGGTAATGGGGGAAGCTGAGGCAAAGGGTGTTTGCCTGATGGTGATAATATAAATAATATAAATAATATAATTAAAAAACAAGTGGAGCCAGACATAGACCATTCTCCTGAAAGCACACACCAGGTTTAAAACTGCAATGAAGATGCAACTTACTATGGAAACCAATTTGACAATAAATTTCATAATAAAAAAAAAAAAGAAAATGCAACTTACTGCAAAATGATTTCAAGTCCTCACTGAAACCAACCCTGGTCATCTTTTGTATAAACTCGGTACTCATATGTGTTACGGGATAAATTTATCTATTTGGATAACTGCTGTCTTTCGTAGGGCTAAAGACACGAATCAAATTTTTCAGCCACGGCTTGTTTTGTCCCAAGGTCAGCCACTTATGTTTAATAAAGACACACTCCAGCCATCCTCCATCTCTGTGCCCCATCCTAGGGGCATCCGGTTCCTTCCCCAGACTGTTCTCTGCAGTGGAGGCTGCAGAACCAGGCAGAGCCAGCCGTAACACAGTGGGATCGCTGCTTTCATGGTCGAAATAAATAATGCAGTAAAGAGAGAGTCGTGAGTTCTACTTGAACAGGGAAGGTTTTCACAAGTTTGGCTGGTTTGATTGTGTGCCAATCTTGCAGTAGTTACCAGAGAAATCTGGCTATCTGGCTTTGAGAGAAAAGATCTTAATGTACAGAATTTCCACTCCTCAGAACGCTACAAATTCAACTACCTTCCTCTTCCAGGCATGACAAAGTGTTGCTGGCTATGACGCCGGAAGTCCATGAGAGATCACGGATCTTACGGTGCTAGTGGTACCATCACACCGCAGTGAATGAATCAATTACGCTTCTATACGGTACTGAGGATACGCATGTTTACCCTCAGATCCACCACTCACCCTTCTGCAGCTCTTCCCCCCATCACAGGGGACCAGTCATAACCTGAATATCCCAGACTTCGGAGGGAGATAGGCTCAGGCGTAGGGAGCACCGGCAGTCAGGGGGCACGTCACTCACTCCACTCTCCCGCCTTAACGCAGAGTCGCCCAGCTGGGTCTGCATCTCTGCTCCAGCTTCTACCGGGCAAGGTCACCTTGGCTGCAGCTTCAGAACCACCACCTCTGACTCCCCAGACTGGGGATTGCTGTGGCCTCCTGCTGTTGCAAATCTCTAGGTTGTATTCTTCTGCTGGTCAGTTTCTCAGCTCTTTTGAAATGTGTGTAAACAATTCCCAGGGTTGGGCTCATTGTTATATTGTACTGGTTATTATGTTACTGTTTTTGTGTTTCAAGCCCACCTTTTATATTATTCTTTGTAATACTGTGTCTGGACCTCTGCAAATGACATTTCACCTTTTGAAAAGGGAAATGGTTATTATTAGGGAGAGATAAGGGAGCCTAGGGCAGGTGGGGGCTGGAGGGGCAGATTGCAGCTGCAAGTGGGAGGCTGAAAAAGCAGCAGGGTTGGGGGGCGGGGGTGGAGGAGAAAGGTATTCCAGACCCGCCCAGGCTAGGTACCATGAATGGACCCTCACAAACTTTCTGATAAGGTCCCAATAAAAAGTCAGGGACAAAAATCCTTGGCGGCCATTCAGTCAAGAGCTGCGTCACTTTGCCAGCCAGCTCCCAAATCTGCAAATGAGGATATGGGGAAGCTAGCTGGAAGCTGGAAGCTGGAAGCTGGAAGCTGGAAGCTGGAAGCTGGAAGCTGGAAGCTGGAAGCTGGAAGCTGGAAGCTGGAAGCTGGAAGCTGGAAGCTGGAAGCTGGAAGCTGGAAGCTGGAAGCTGGAAGCTGAGGTAGGAAGATTTGCATTCTGTCCCTGCTGGCGGCAGCCCAGCCACACCCCGTGTGTTAATTGTAGGTTAACCCTGTGTGTTAAGCACTGCAGGTTAATTCCAAGGGATTATTTGTTCCATTTTGTAGTTTTCCACACTTTCAGAACCAGTCTTACCTCAGAACAAGCCAGAGAGACCCCCTGCCCTGGCCCACTGCATCATCTCAGAAGAGTAAGTCCCAGGCACACAGGCCTCTTATCTGAACTCTTGAGACCCCAGCAATATCTAAACAGCACCCAATGTTCAAAATCTGTTTCAGCTTGGGGGACTGGGGGGCCGGGGGGAGGGGGAGCTCTCCTCCTCCAGTCTGGTCAGAATTCATACTCTCATTCTCTCTTTTTATTCCCCAGTACTAGGGTTAGAAAAGACTTCTGGAATTGACACCTTCACATTCTTTTTTTGTGTATAGTTCTCTAATGTTTGATTAACAAATTTTTATGTGATGTGGTTATATTCTGGCTGTACTGTCCGTGGACGCTGGTTTTGTCTCCTGGGTTAGATTATGACTAATACATACATTTCAGTACTGACTACTGCATTCTGAGCCCAGGCCAGGATGTGGAGACGCTGTGCTGCTCTGGAACGCTGGGATCCTTCTCTGGGAGGACTTGTGTTATATTTGGAAATACAAGTGAATCCCTTGCCATCAATGTGAAAGGACCCTTATAAGAAAGTAAGGCATAGTGTGGGAGTACTCAAGCACATATTATACAAATAATCAGAAACAACTGAACAGAACAGACACTAAAATTTCACAGATGCTCAAACAAGAAACACATTCACAATATCTTCATCAAATAGAGCAGGGATCATGAGTTCATTCATTCAGCAAATGCTTATTGTGTACCTACTGGTATGCTACAATATTTCAAATAATGTAAAAAACTTAATTAATTAGTTAATTAATTAATAATGTAGGCACAACTGTGAACAAACTAGTTAAGGATCATAATGCTGGTGTTTCTCTTTTAGTGGTGATGACAGACAACAAAGAGTAATAAGATAATTTCAGAGCATGCAAAGTGAGAGAGAGAGAGTATGTGCATGCGCACAAGTGAGGGAGAGACAGAGGGAGAGAGAGAATCCCAAGCAGGCTCCGTTCTGTCAGCATGGAGCCTGATGTGGGGCTCAATCTCATTAACCGTGAGATTATGGCCTAAACTGAAACACAGTCAGCCACTCAACTGACTGAGCCACACAGGTGCCCCACAGGCTATTTTAAATAATGCAGATAACGTAGGAATGCATGTAGCTTTAAAAATGAGTGTTTGGGGGGCGCCTGGGTGGCGCAGTCGGTTGAGCGTCCGACTTCAGCCAGGTCACGATCTCGCGCTCCGTGAGTTCGAGCCCCGCGTCGGGCTCTGGGCTGATGGCTCAGAGCCTGGAGCCTGTTTCCGATTCTGTGTCTCCCTCTCTCTCTGCCCCTCCCCCGTTCATGCTCTGTCTCTCTCTGTCCCAAAAATAAATAAACGTTGAATAAAAATGAGTGTTTGGGTTTGTTTTGTTTTGTTTTTCGTAAATAGTAGTGGAATTACTGGATCATATGGTATTTCTATTTTAGATTTTTGGAAGAACTTCATGCTGTTTTCCACAGTGGCTGTACTGATTTATATTTCCACCTACAGTGCACAAGGCTTCCTTTCTCTCCACATCATTACCAATACTTTCTATTTCTTGACGTTTTAATTCTAGACATCTGGTAGGTGTAAAGTGATATTTTCCTGTGGTTTTGATTTGCAATAACCTAATGATTAGTGATGTTGAACATCTGTGATGTGTTTCATTGCCACATTGAGTTCATAACTTAATGACATAGGGATTGTTTGTTATTTTAATATGCTGAGGGTATTTTGGTAATCTTTTATATATCAATTGACACTGATATGGATGCAGAATTCCTATTCCAGACTGTGAAAGATGTATTCAAGTATAGGTATAGACTAAACACATAACAGTGGTCTTCGGCTAATTGATTTATTGTTTCGCATTTTATTGAACAAATATTATTGATCCCCCAAGATATAGTAGAGGGAAATGACAACCAGACTCCTTCCTTCTTCATAGACCCTAAAGAGAGTTTTGTGGTGACAGCCTGACAAAATTGTGAGTAAATCCCCTCATTGACAATACCAGAAACATTCCAGGTATAATAAAGGAAAAGGAAGTAATTGGCAAAAATCCACTTAGCCAGAGCAAGGTTTGAAATCTTTCAGTGAAAGATTCCAAATCCTGTGTACTATTCTGAAAACAGCTGGTTTCACTGCCTATATTATATTTCATCTCAGAAAATACTGCTCAATTTCTCAGTTTTAAAGAAACTTTGAAAATGAGTAAACGATGATAAATGGATATGATATCAACTGAGACTACATGTGACAACTGCTAATTTATGGAAACATCTATAGCTATGTCATGAATAGAGTTCCTCCGTGGGCACACGCCAACCCAAAAGCAGCTGCCAACTTGCTATAACACAGAGAGCCATGCCAGACCCTATAAGACATGCTTTCTGCGATTATGAAGTTGACAATAATGTTATTCATTCATTCTAAAGGACAACCAAGACCAAAACACTGGTCTATGTACTGGGGATAAAGCAATGATTACAGCTGGGAGTGCAATTATGTTTAGGTTGTAAACATTTCAGCAGTATCTGATGATCTAATGAAGAAATGAAAAGAACATAGGGTTCTAATGAAAAAGGTCAATACATTAGGAAAAGAATCACAGAGCAGCTAAAGCTTATAAGGAATCTTGGAGCTGTGGGATTCAGCAGGAAGGGTTTAGGTGATAGAATTCCATGCAGAGGAAATGATGTGAACACAATGAGGAAGCACAAAGCATGAAAGAGAGTAGTTAGTGATTCACAATCTGCAACAGCTGCAGTAAGACGTCTTTTTCAAGAATGTCATAAGTCTAGGATTAGGCAGAGATGGTGGGAAAGAGGAACAACTAGGCATTGGCCACGCTCAGCTGCAATCCTTGCGGAGGGAGGGTTGTGATAAAGAAAATGGGCATCTCCCAAATTGCACAAATACAGCTCAGAAAATAGCCCTTTGAGGAAACAAACTCCAGTCTGCCAGGAGTTTGAGACTGTACACTTACATGGAGCAGAAATTTAAAAAGATTTCTCCATATGTCAAAATGGCTAATACATGAGCACAGTGGGTTCTATATCCTAAATGAAAGCGCATGGGGAAATTTTGAATTAATTATCAGGGAACCAGTTAGCCACATTTCAAACTCCTTCTCAGAATTCAGTGGTTCTCCACTGGGGTAATTTATTCCCCCAGTAATTTATTACACTGAGGTAACTTATTACCTCAGTGTGAGGTATCATACCCTCAGGGGTTGAAGCAGCTGCTGTGTGAAGATCAGGGATGCCACTAAATATGCCACAATGCAGAGGACATCACACTGAAACAAACGGTCATCCGGCTCAAGATGGTAATATGGGTGAGATGAAAAATCCTGCCCTAATTAAAGTGCTAAAAAACAGTTGTGAATTAGAGGATTTGAATAATGACTGCTGAAGAGATCTGTTGGAACTTAATGAGTCTTCAGCCCCACACCACACCCAAGGCAAAGGGATAGGGAAGTACATTCCAGTTTAACTAGGGTCAATACAGAGATACCTCAAGGATTCTACTCAGGAGACATATGTTCCCCCAAAAGTTGGAGAAAGAAAAACATGGCCGACTGGTTCCTGACTCATGCCTCTACATCTACTCTTTTACATCCTTACAGTTTGCATGACAGACTAATGATGTTCTGAGGAGACTATTTGTTGCAGTAGGGGCAGGTTGACCATTTCCTGGATGAGCTGTGTGCTAGAGAGAGCTGTCAGGGCGTTGCCTTAGCTCCAGTCCACCAGAGCATAGGGCTCTACAGGGGTGATGAGTATTTGGAGGAAGACACAAGCAGTCATACAGAGTAAAGAGACATTAATTTAAACCAAGTGAAGAAGAAGTAAACTATGGAAAGAGGTTCCACGATAATCTATGAAACACAATGAAAGGGTCAAGTCTAAACATTTCACACACCTACTAAACATGACAACAGCTAAATGAAACACGCATGAATAATGAACCATCCACTTTCCCTTCTCTCTCCTTTCAGAAGAACAAGTCAAAAGCCATGGTTAGCGAGTGAGGGATGGGAGAAGAGAAATGGGGTGACTGAACCCTGGAAAGTTCGACTATTATGTGAGCCTGGGCATTGTCAATACGCACAGGGCTCACCAGAGGCTGTGTTATCATCTGCAGGGGACCAGAAATCTTAGGAAACTCAGTTTTCATGCACGGTGGAGGAAAGAACTAGCCTGATTCAATGCAACTAAAGGGGTCTGAGAAGCAAAATTGGTTATGTTCTGCTCATACATTATTTGTTGGGCTTGGTCAACATTACAAAATCCTGGGATCCCTTAGAAGACAATGAACTCCCCTCTAACACACCTGCCCATCCTTCACAGACAGTGTCTTGCCCTGGGTAGAGAATTGGACTGGCTGAATAATTGCTGAGTTCTTTTTCAGATACAGGAGCCCATGCTTTATTCTCACTGGTCTTTAAGGCTCTCCAGAGACTAAATTCTTTCCGATGCACGTTCAGACACAAAGCCAGCCTCACTTGCTCTCTCCAGAGGCTTAGAATTAGATAAAAAAGAGCAGGCATGAATTCACTCTAGCAGATACAGAGGAGTGTGTGTGTTGTTCCCCTGGTGACGTTCCTCTGTTTGGCTTCTGGTGAGTTCTGCAACCCAGTAGTGGGTAGCTAGCTGACTCTTTTGAGGTTTCTTCTAAGAAAGGGTGAAACTGGGTAAGGGGTGGGGAGATAAAGAAGAATAGAGTGCAGGAAGCTACCAGAAGGGAGCTTTTTATTAGAGTGAGCAGAGCAGGGGTCCCTGGGTGGCTCAGTCAGTTAAGTGCCTGACTTCAGCTCAAGTCATGATCTCACGGTTTGCGAGTTCAAGCCCCAAATCGGGCTCTGCACTGACAGCTCAGAGCCTGGGGCCTCATTTGGATTCTGTCTCCCTGTCTCTCTGCCCCCACTTGAGCTCTCTCTCTCTCTCTCTCTCTCCCTCAGGAATAAATAATAAACATTTAAAAAAAACTTAGAGTGAGCAGATCAGATGCAAAGTCCCTGGACATGGGGTTCTTGTTCCGGCTTTGCCACTAACTTGTTAACTCTGGGTCATGCACTGTTTCTCCAGAGAGCTCACGTTGCAGATTCAGTGAACTTGGGATCCATGTTCCTATGATTCATTAACATTATAGCAGTTCAGGGTGGAGAATAGGATCAGGGCACAGGCAAATTTCAGAAATCCAGGAAGCAAGGTGATCACAAATTACAACACGGATCAAACCCACTGCTGAGCGTGCAGATGTTCAACGTTTGTACTTGTCATATGAATTCTGAGACAAAGTCTGTAAAAGTCACCTGGGAGATTAAAAGCGTAGACAAATCAGCTAGTTCTAAATTTTACAGTGGTTTGGCATAGCCAAGCATGTCTAATCTTTTTCTATTCCTGTCCTTGATGCCAAATGCTGGTCATCAGCAGAGACTCTCTGTTCACCCCCAACTCCTTCTCAGCCTGTCTTTGTCTTCTTGAAGCTCTGTAGCAAACCTTCACAGGCATTTTATCTTTGACTAGAAAGTAAAAAGTAAAAGGACTTCAGAGCCATAAAGGATAATATGTGGGAAAACAGTGATAAAGGGGAGGAGACTCGATCTAGACAGAGAACTTGAGCTTCCCAAGCCCACACGGCCAGGACAAGCCCCATCCAGGGGAAATGCCAGGGCTCCTCACCCCCTCCAGGGCCTGTTCCCCTAAACCACTCTGGCCCCTCTGTGGCTTCAGAGAAAGGAAAGTTCAGAGCCAGGACAAGGGAACTGGAGTCCCGCATCGGAGAAAAGAACTTCTGCATCTTGTTGGCCTCGTGAATCTGCTTTTAGCCCTTCTCTTTGTTCGATAGTGTCTGAAATCTCCATGCAGAAATGTGTGCTCTGTTTTCCTTCTCAGCATCTTCTCCAACACCTCAATGGGTCTCAAAGACTGAGCTAGACATTAGAGAGTCTTACAGATCCTTACTCAGATGAGGCGTTGTCACCTGCTTCCATGCTCTAAGAGGCAGGCTCACTTCAGGGAGCATCCACCTCTGTCATAGATTCACTGGTGGCATAGATATAAGTTCCTGGCAGGGTATCTGGCACGTAATGTGCTCAGCAAGGATTGGTTTTCTCTCACTGATTTCTTTTCTTCACATGCACCCAGACCCCCCCCCCCCACAAGGTGAGCCACTACTGGGAACGATAAAGGATGTGCTCCTGGGGTGTCCGGCAGCCTTTTTCCCACAAATGCTACAACTCAGATCCCTACACGCACGATGGCTTTCGCCCTGTCCTGCACAGCATCCTGCTCACTGAAGCCTGTTTTCTTCTGCCTTCTCTTTCTGTTCCTTTCACTTTTGCTCACTCCTCTTTTTTTTTTTACCCCAAATTTCTTCAAGGAGGGTTGTATGAAAAATGGTAATTGTAGTCAGGTGGGAGAAAAAAGAGATGAATGGGGTTGTTCATTCATAGATCTGAAGCGTCACGTGTCTGGAGTAAGATAGGTGTGCACAGACTCAGCTCTAGGACACAAAGGGATACAAGCAGTCACACAGAGACGTGGCCACTGACTTCTTGAGAATCACAGGGCAATCTGAGCCATATACTACCCCCAAAATTCCAGGAATATTCTCTGAGTGATAATGTGGCATAGTCCTCATTGGAGCATTTCTGTGGCCTTCAGATACCTGGGTCTCCAAGCTCCTCCACCCTAATCAGCCAGGAATCTAAGATGCTGTGGCCTTGCTTTGTTAGGTTTGGCAGAGGAAAGAGGAAGGGAAAATATTTCTGGAGTTCTTCTCCCAAAGATGGGTGCCTGAACCTGAAACAGTTTTGTCAGACAAAAAGCCTTTTGGCCCTCACTGTCTTCATCCATCATGAGGGAATGAACATGACGGGGTTTCCAAAATATCAGAATGACAGGAGAATTCAATATGTAAACACTCTCACAAAGAAATCATTGTGGCTTAACCTGTAGAACGCAGTCATGTGTCATTATACAAAAGCTGAGCAACGCAGTACATGAGGCTTTCTATGTGGTGAGGGGTTAATAGTGTGAGTTATTGATAACTCAAACTGCCAGTGTCCTTTATCATAACTACCTATGAATTGCACTTAACATATTTCTAGTCAAAGTTGCTTCAGGGACACCTTAAAATGGTAGATAATATTACTTAACATAACATGACTCAAATGTTTACTTTGTACCTAGTTGATATTTGTGAAGCTTTACCAATGTCTTCCTTCATTTATAAAACAGAAGGTTATTAGCCAAGCCTATAGCCAGACAATCCTACAATATGAAGAAAAGAAGAATGCCTGTGTTTTCCCCTAACCAGTGATTTCAGGAAGGCATCAGTTTCCACTTGTGTAGACTTCACCCCCTGTGTATCTTACTCCCTGGCTTCTTGCCCTCTAGTAGGGGCAACTCTCAGAAGTCCCCAAGTTCCAATCCTGAAAAGTGCCCTGGCCTCGCCCCCGCCATGGGACTGTTCAATGTCACTCATCCTGCTTCCTTCCTCCTGACCGGCATCCCTGGTCTGGAGAGCTCTCACGCCTGGCTAGCAGGGCCCCTCTGTGTCATGTATGCCGTGGCCCTCGGAGGCAACACTGTGATCCTGCAGGCCGTGCGAGTGGAGCCCAGCCTCCATGAGCCCATGTACTATTTCCTGTCCATGCTGTCCTTCAGTGACGTGGCCATGTCCATGGCCACACTGCCCACCGTGCTCAGAACCTTCTGCCTCAATGCCCGCAACATTGCCTTCGATGCCTGCCTGATTCAGATGTTTCTCATTCATTCCTTCTCCATGATGGAGTCGGGCATTCTGCTGGCCATGAGCTTTGACCGCTATGTGGCCATTTGTGATCCCTTGCGCTATGCTGCCGTGCTCACCAATGAAGTCATTGCCAGAATAGGCATAGCTGTGGCTGCTCGGAGCTTCATCATCCTCCTTCCCCTTCTCTTCCTCTTCAAGAGGCTGCCTATCTGCAGATCCAATGTTCTTTCCCACTCCTACTGCCTTCACCCAGACATGATGAAGCTGGCCTGTGCTGATATCACTATCAACAGCATCTATGGATTCTTTGTTCTTGTATCCACCTTTGGCATGGACATGTTTCTTATCTTCCTCTCCTATGTGCTCATTCTGCACTCGGTCATGGCCATCGCTTCCCGAGAGGAACGCCTGAAAGTTCTCAACACATGCGTGTCACATATCTTGGCTGTACTTGTGTTTTACGTACCGATGATTGGGGTCTCCACAGTGCACCGCTTTGGGAAGCATGCCCCACGCTATGTACACGTCCTCATGTCCAATGTTTACCTCTTTGTACCTCCTGTGCTCAACCCTCTCATTTACAGCGCCAAGACAAAGGAGATCCGCCGAACCATTGTCCGTATGTTTCGGCGCATGAAAACATGACTTTCACGCTTGCCTTTAATATCTGATGTTGACTGTAGCCATAAGTCTTCATCCGTGGTGTCATTGTCGTCATCATCATCACCATTGCCATCATCATCATCTTCATATCACGAACAATGAGACAGACTGTGTGGTGGGGGAAAAGTGAAAGATCAGGACATGGAGCTACACAATTTGTACATAAAACATATGAAAGTATATTCACAATATACTCAATGGCATTCACAGAAAGGTGAAAATCGGGGACACTTGAATGATATGACACAACTTGAAAGGAAGATCCATCTAAACTATTCATTTCCCACACAAAAAATCTCTTATTGATGTAGTAATAATTAATACATTACGACTTTAAAAGTGCCAGTATCTGTTAGAAATTACTAATGTTCATTAATTCATGTTACCTTCCCAACAATCTCATGAGGTGTAAAGAATTAAGTTTGTTTTTCAGAGTAACACAGATGATAGGTGACCCAGATGAGACTCAGTCCTTGTCTGTCTCCACTCTGAGTATTCTAACCCCTACCAATACTGTCTCTCTGTCGAGTTGGTCTGACTGCTAACATTACCACTGTTGTCCTTCCCTTCACCTCCACTGTTTCAAATTCACAAAGTGAAATTTGATGAACGGTCAGAACCTGCCATAAGATATATGAACAAATGGGACTCAGGGGAACTGCTCAAAGCTGAGTCTAGAAGAAACTCCATATCTTCTCTGTTTCCTTCATCTGCTCACCAATCTGTCCTCCCACAGGGAAAACAATATTCAATATCTGAACCATAGATCCTTGTACTTTTGGACATTGGGCTAAGTAAGTGCATGATTTCTCTTCATTTTCTTTCCTGAGATTGTAATTGTTTCCCACACTATGAACTAAGACATGTCAAAAATTATGCCTTTCTAGGATTTCTAGCTACAAGGGCTTAGGAAAGGCAGAATAGAGAATTTATGGTTTAGATCTTATAAAATAATTATTTTCGACCTTCTATTAAAATGGTTTTCTTCACACTCTTTCCTTGATAGCAGGGAAACTCCTTGGCCATACTTGATTGCTCTCAGATGACGTATGTGTTTACATCTAGACTAAATTAAAGGAGGTGCCCTGTGGAGACTGACCTACTCACCAGAAATATTGGGTTAGAGACCTCAGCGCAGCTGAGCATAAAGTTATCCAGAGTTTTCTCTCTGTGAAGCTCTCCTGAAGGAATATGAAGGAGAAGTATCAGGTGCCAGAGGGAGGGACCCATTTCTGAATGGAAACATTTTCAGTATTTGGGATCCCGGTTTCCATATATGCCCATAAGTGAAATACAGGACTCCTAATGTAAGTGCTCTTATCCACTAAATAAGCTAATTTACAAGCGTGACTGACCACCAATGCTCAGCATGTTTTCAAATGGAAAATAATGAGTCAGACTGTGGTCTTCAGTCAGTTTAAATAGTGACCTTATTGATTCTTGCAAAAAGCTCTATATTGCCAAATCAAATAATAATAGTAACAATTTGTAATGCCCTGAGCGCAGTGTTGAGAGAATTTACAAATAAAAAACAAGACTTGGGGAAATTGTCATTGATTCCCATCCTGGGGAGAGAGGGGAAGACAGTCCCTATGACCACAGACCTGACATTGACAGCCCAGGGTATAAAGGAGAAAGGACAGGGAGCACTGGAATAGGAGTCTCCTCTAAGCGCTGCTGGCTCCTCTCCACTTAATTTCCTCCCTTCTTTCTCCATCATCAATTAGAAAAGCGGCTTGTCTGAGGGGATAGAGAAAAGGTACTTTTAGGTTTCTCTTCCTCGTATGAGGCAGGTGCCATAACATAGAGGCACTCCTGAGTCTTTTATCCTGAGAAGGCCAAAAACAAGCCCAGTTTTCTGCTTTACATAGAACGTCTCTTTGCCTCTTTCTTCATAACAAGCTTTTTTTTTTTTAACTCAACATTTTTCCCTATTGAAATGGGGAAATACCTGGATTTTGGCCAAGTAATAAGGAACAGAGAGCATTTTATATTTATTTTGGTTTAGGCCCTTAAAGTCCACCTCAAAAATTAAGTCACCTTAGAAATAAACACTAATCATGGTTCAGCTAAGTTTGGGTGGGGACAATATTGAACTGTGTGTGTGTGTGTGTGTGTGTGTGTGTGTGGTGGGCTAATCTCTGAGTAACAAAGGTCATGCCGATCAGGGAAAGGGTTAGCAGTAAGCAGGGGTAGATATGGGACCCTCAGGGAGGCTGACTGTAGCAGTGGCAGGGTTTGGGGGCAAAAAAGGATCAGCGCATTCCAGACCTGCCTATGTTAGGCACCATGGATGGACTCTCACAAACAGTTCTTGATAAGGTCCCAATAAAGAGTCAGGGATAAAAATCCCTGGTGACAGCCCAGTCAGGACCCCTCTCACTCTTGAGAACTTTGTTACTTTCACTCAATAAACTACCGCTTTGCTCAGTCGTGGCTGTCCGGGAGATTCATTCCTGGACTCAGTGAGACAAGGACCCTAGTGTCTCCCACCTTGTGGTATAAATTGGCATTGCCTGTCAGCGGCTCGTATCTCATCCTCCAGGGCCTGTGTGGGGTAGGTCAGATGAGGAGAACAAAGGCAAGAGAAATGTAGCTAAAATTAAACCTCTTTACAGCTTGCAGCCCACTGATACGTACCTGAAACATGCAGACCATGACCTTCCGCAAGGAACTCATGGCTGCCTGAGTGCCTTAATGTTTATGTTTTATTAAAGACTGAAGGTAACATTATCCTTTTTTAAAATATTTATTTATTTTGGGGGAGAACACAAGGAGGGGAGGGGCAGAGAGAGAGGGGGACAGAGAATCCAAAGCAGGCTTTGTGCTGACAGCAGGAAGCCCGATGCGGAGCTTGAACTCATGAACCCCAAGATCATGACCTGAGCTGAAGTCAGATGTTCAACTGACTGAGACACCCAGGTGCCCCTAAAGGTAACCATATCTAAACAGCATCTAGCCCTGCAAGGTCCTCAAAGTCTTGCTTTAAAATTCTTTAGAAACTTACTTTATCTCTATCCACCCTCCTTCCACCAACTTAGAAGTATACAATCAGTCACTCCTCACATTCCCAGTGCAGCTGTTTCTGCTCACAGGTCCTGTCCCCATGCTTTAATAAAAATCACCTTTTTGCACCCAAAATGTCTCAAGAATCCTTTCTTGGCCATTAACTCTCAAGCACAAACCTTCAAATCATATCAGGTCAGTGAAGACAGACAGAGAGAATAAATTAGAACGAACTTTATGATAGGATAGGATTCCTGACCCCCATGCCTCATAGTAAGACTCACAGTAAACTCAATACAACTAGAATGTGATGCAGAATTGAGAAAACACACCTCCACGTTGTGTGGCCTTCCATGCAATTAATTTCTGTGTGAGCCCAGGAAGTGGGAGAACCTTCAGAAATGAGAGCAGGGTAGCAGAGGGCTATGACCAGGCCCCTGGGCATGGCTGACCATCAGCCCCACTTTCTCAGTCCCACTGAGGTTCACCCAACCTCCAGGAAGCCATCTCCACACTTGATCAGTTCTGCTAGGATGGGACAGCTTTGCTGCCGCTGTTGTGATTCAGTAGGATGAGAAGCGCTCTTCCCCAGAATCAGGGGTACAGACGATCTTTCTTCTGGGTTACGGTTCTCCCCAGTAAGGGCATTGCCTCGTCAGGAGAATATCCGACCCTCTTTTGTCAGCTGTACACATTTTCCCACCGTGCTGATGCAGGGTGGACTCAGGACCCTGCACCACTCTGTTTCATGTTCAGGAAAGAGGGGATCCACGTGTTGGTGGCTGTGCACTGAGCACAGGAATGCCCTCCAGACAGCTCAGTGGGGTGTGTGCCCTGAAGAGGGCTCAAGTTTCATAGAAACAACGAACAGGTCATGAAGTCAGCAGTCACTTTGTGAGTTACTATCTTCCCAACTTCAAACAAATAATTGGGTCCCTGCTGAGCAATTACCCCATGCAGGGGAAGAGGAGGACCTCTTATCAAGCAGCACCTGAACACGAATGTCTGTTGGGAAGGTCATGGAGAAGTCGTGGCTGCTGGTTGACCCAAGAGCTGGACCCCACCAATGGGAGCTCCTCACCCCTGATGCTGTCCTTGGAATGTGCATAATCTGCCTTCCTTCTCGCTGAAACAGCCCCAAGGACATGACCTTGAGATAGTCATGTCTTGCTGAGACCAGCAGGAGGGTATGCAACGGAGCCCAGTTATGTCCTCTATATAAACCGAGTTCTGGTGCCAGGTGCAGACATCTACTAGCTTGCCACCACCCAAGACAAACCTCCTATCTTTGTTCCCTTGCTCAGGAGTTCTGCTACCTACCATCTGGGGTGGCTGCCTCTTTCCTGGTCTCTCCTTGCCCTCCAATTAAGGCAGTTGGTTTCAGATGACACCTGGGACACTTCCCAGGAGCTTGAGAAGCAACAGCTCAGGTGTAGGGAGCACTGGCAGGCAGGAGTCACATCACTCTCACTGCACTCTCCCGCCTGAAGCAGAGTTGCTGGCCTGGGTCTGCATCTCCGCCCGGGCTCCAGCTTGTGCTGGGCAGGATCACTTTGCTGCAGCTCTGGTAACACCACCTTTGACTCCCCCACCCAGAGGGCTTCCTACTGTTGCAAATCTCTAGGTTGTATTCCCTTCTGCTGGTCAGTTTCTCAGCTCTTGAAACCTGTATAAACAATTCCCAGGATTCAGCTCATTGTGTTTTGTTTTGTTTTGTTTTGTTTTGTTTTGTTTTGTTTTGTTTTTGTACTGGTTATTATGTTACTGTCCCTCTGTCTCCATCTCACCCTTTAAGCTATTCTTTGTGATTATGAGGCTGGGCCTCTGTAAATGGCATTTCTCCTTCTCCAACCCGTTCCCCAAATCTGTAAATGAGGGTGAGGGGGGCTGCGGTAGGAAGGAATGCCAGTGGCATTATTGGTTCTATTTTGCAACTTTCCACGTTGCCAGAACCAGTCTTACCAAGACCTATAAAAGACCTCGGAACAAGCCTGAGAGACCCCTGGCCAACCTCACCCCCATCTCAAAAGAGTGAGCCTCAGGCACAAGGGCTTCTTCTCTGAACTTTTGACACTCCAGAACCACCTAAACAGCACCCACTCTTCAAAATCTGAGTTTCAGCTCTGAGGGGCTCCTCCTCCAATCTCGTCAGATTTAATACTGTCATCCCCTCCTTCTGTTCCCCAGACCCAGAGTTAGAAGTGACTTCTGGAATTGACACCTTCACATTCCCTTTTGGTCTCCTTGGTCCTCTAATACTTGGCCAACAATTTTTTACATTATTTTTTTATCATTCTAAGGAACTGATGTAGTTATATTCTGACTGTACTATCTCTGGACCCTGGCTTTTGTCTCCTGGGTTAGAGTATGACTAATACATACAAATTCAGTACTGAATACTGCATTCTGAGACCCAGGCTAGGGTGTGGAGACACAGTGCTGATCAGGAGCACTGGGATCCTTCTCTGGGAGGACTTGTGGTATATTTGGAAATACAAGTGAATCCATTATTGATGTCTGTGTGGAAAGATTATTATCAAGAAAGTAAGGCATACTGTGGGAATAACAGATGTTATATTACAAAAATAGAAACACTTGAACAAAATAGAAACTAAAATTTCACAGATGTTTATTCAAGAAACACATTCACAATATTTTCATCAAATAGAGCAAGGATCATGAGTTCATCCATTCAACAAATGCTTATGGAGCATCTACCAGGAATCCTACAATATTTCAAATAAGGTGGACACAACTGTGAACAAAGTAATCAAGGTTCATTCTGATCATGCCTGTGTTTCACTATAGATGACAGGCAACAAACAAGTAATAAGAAAACTTCAAAGCATGAAAGCGGGATGAAGAAAACAAAGTCCAAACTAGGAAGGTACGATTGATATGCTCAGGCTTGCCACAATGCTTCACACAGTGGCGGGCACTTCATAAAAGCTTCACAGGTATTGATTGAGTAAACAGAGGAAGTTTCAGGAGAATCAGGCATTGTCAGATTGGCAGTTTGTTTCACTATTTTTTGTTGTCCTTTACAATGGGAACAACTGATGTGGTTACAAGGAGGTAAGGGGAAGCTTACCTAAAGCATAGGGTTTGCTCATGTCAAGAAGAAGGAACTGCTTCTGTCACAGCTGTTGCTGAGGAAGAAAGTCAAGATGGAGAAGTAGGAGACAATATGGAGGGAAAAGGGGAGCAGCAGACAGGTCGGGAGGAGATGAAAAGGTGAGACATCAAGGAGAAGCATGGAAAGGTCTGGAAGAAAGAAGAGTGTAAGCAAGAGGAAGGAGAGTAACAGGAAGAGGGGAAGGAGATTGAGGGGCAAAAAGAGAAAACTCAAGAGGAGGTGAGTAGCAGTGTGATCACCAAGTGCTGTATAGCCACTTAATCCACGGAACTTCCCTCCTTTCTTTTCCTCTCAGCTTTCAGGGATCATACTTTCTTTAAATTCCTGGAAATTACTCTGATAATCAGCAATCAATCCATGCTTCAACCTTTATTCCTCCACCACCCCCAAAGCTCCCCTGCTACAGGTGTCCATGCCCCTGGGCACTATCCTCCCATTGCAGGAGCGAGGGGTCAGTGACGCTTCTACATGATAGAATGAGGAGTAAATGACCACGTGTAAGGCAAAGATTAAATTGAAAACAGTAGAAAATAAAAGAAAGAAAGCAGTGTGGCATTATACTGACTGATGTTCAAATCATTCATTCTGGAGAAATCTATGTGGTGAACATTCCTATGGACAGGGCTGTCCAGCCAGGAGCTCAAAGAAACCTCCTGCCAACAGCCACGCGAGCTTGGTAGTGCATCTTCTAAACCTAATCAAGTCCTCAGAGACCACAGCCCCAGCAGGGCCAAATGCATTCTCGTGAGAGAATTTCAGCCTGACCACTCAATCAGGCAACTCCTAGATCCCTGGAGCTTGATGAATATGACAGAGTTCATTTTTTATTTGAATTTAGCTAACACACAATATTGCATTGGCTTCAGGTGTACGACATAGGGATTCAACAAATCTATATGTTATGCTATGCTCACCATAAATAGAGCTCCCATATTTCACCATACAATGCTATTACAACATAATTGACTATATTCCCTATGCTGTGCCTTTTATTTGCATGACATAAATAAGTGGAAACCTGTATCTCTCACTCCCTTTCACCTATTTTTGCCTTTCCTATAGTGCCTCACCTCTGGCAACTTTCAGATTTTTCTCTGTGTTTATGGGTCTGTTTCTGCTCTTTTTTCTTTTTTTTCATTGCACATATAAGGATCATATGGTATTTGTCTTTCTCTGTCTGATTTATTTCACTTAGCATAATACCCTTTGAGTCCATCCATTTTGTTGCAAATGGCAAGGTCTCCTTTTTTTTTTGTGGCTGAGTAACATTCCATTGTATGTGTATACCACATCTTCTTCATCCACTCGATTATAATGGATATTTGGATTGCTTCCATATCTTGGCTGTTGAAAATACTGCTGCAATAAACATATGGTTGCATATATCTTTAAGAATTAGTGTTTTCAGGTTTTCTGGGGAGGGTAAATACTCAGTAGTGGGATTACAGGATCATATGGGATTTCTGTTTTAAATATTGGAGGAATCTTCATGCTGTTTTCCACAGTGGCTGTACCAATATGCTTTCCCACAAACAGTGCACAAAGGTTCCTTTTTCTCCAAGTCCTTTCAACACTTGCTATTTCTTTACTATGTAGTTCCAGCCACTCTGACTGGTGGGAGGTGATACCTCCTTGTGCTTTTTATTTGCATTTACCAGGTGATGAGTGATATTGAGCATCTTTTGATGTGTCTGAAAGCTTTAATCAAGTCTGGGCACAGCCTATACACATAACAATGGCGTTTGATTAATTCACTTATTCATTCACTTTTATTCAACAGATATTATTAGGCCTCCAGGATATATTAGGGGTAGGTGAGGGAAGCCAGACCTCTTCCATCTTCACAGTTCCCAAAGTAGGTTTTGTAACCATAGCCTTAGGAAATTGCGAATATATCCCTGATTGACAATACCAGCAACATTCCAGGTAAAATAAAGGGGGAAGTATTGGGGAAGAATTGACTGAGGCCAAAATTATGTTCAAATTCATTGGGTGACATTTTCTAAATAGCATGTAATATTCTGAAAATGGCTGGTTGTACTGCTCATATTATTTCTCATCTCATAAAATCTTTGTCAACTTCTAAGTTTTAAAGAAACTTTGAAAATCAGTGAATGGCAATATAGGTAAATGATACGGTCATAGCTTATAGGTGATAGCTGCCATTTTACAGAAACATCTCTAGCTATGTCATGAATAGAGTTCCTCCATGGGCACACGCCAACCCAAAAGCAGCTGCCAATTTCCTATATCACACAGAGCCGTGCCAGACTCTGTAAGACATGGTTTCTGTGATTATGAAGTTGACAATAATGTTACTCAATTCATTCATTCTAAAGGACAACCAAGACCCAGACTCTGGGCTATGTACTGGGGATAAAGCAATGAATATGACTGGTAGTCCAATTATATTTAATGTTGTACACATTTCAGCAGTACCTGAAAAACACTCCAATGAAGAAATGAAAAGAACATAGGGTTCTAATGAAAAAGGTCAATACATTAGGAAAAGAATCACAGAGCAGCTAAAGCTTATAAGGAATCTTGGAGCTGTGGGATTCAGCAGGAAGGGTTTAGGTGATAGAATTCCATGCAGAGGAAATGATGTGAACATAATGAGGAAGCACAAAGCATGAAAGAGAGTAGTTAGTGATTCACAATCTGCAACAGCTGCAGTAAGACGTCTTTTTCAAGAATGTCATAAGTCTAGGATTAGGCAGAGATGGTGGGAAAGAGGAACAACTAGGCATTGGCCACGCTCAGCTGCAATCCTTGCGGAGGGAGGGTTGTGATAAAGAAAATAGGCATCTCCCAAATTGCACAAATACAGCTCAGAAAATAGCCCTTTGAGGAAACAAACTCCAATCTGCCAGGAGTTTGAGACTGTACACTTACATGGAGCAGAAATTTAAAATGAATTCTCCATATGTCAAAATGGCTAATACATGAGCACAGTGGGTTCTATATCCTAAATGAAAGCACATGGGGAAATTTTGAATTAATTATCAGGGAACCAGTTAGCCACATTTCAAACTCCTTCTCAGAATTCAGTGGTTCTCCACTGGGGTAATTTATTCCCCCAGTAATTTATTACACTGAGGTAACTTATTACCTCAGTGTGAGGTATCATACCCTCAGGGGTGAAGCAGCTGCTGTGTGAAGATCAGGGATGCCACTAAATATCCCACAATGCAGAGGACATCACACTGAAACAAACGGTCATCTGGCTCAAGATGGTAATATGGGTGAGATGAAAAATCCTGCCCTAATTAAAGTGCTAAAAAACAGTTGTGAATTAGAGGATTTGAATACTGACTGCTTAAGAGACCTGTTGGGGGGCGCCTGGGTGGCGCAGTCGGTTAAGCGTCCGACTTCAGCCAGGTCACGATCTCGCGGTCTGTGAGTTCGAGCCCCGCGTCAGGCTCTGGGCTGATGGCTCAGAGCCTGGAGCCTGTTTCCGATTCTGTGTCTCCCTCTCTCTCTGCCCCTCCCCCGTTCATGCTCTGTCTCTCTCTGTCCCAAAAATAAATAAACGTTGGAAAAAAAATTTTAAAAAAAAAGAGACCTGTTGGAAATTAATGAGTCTTCAGCCCCACACCACACCCAAGGCAAAGGGATAGGGAAGTACATCCCAATTTAACTAGGGTCAATACAGAGATACCTCAAGGATTCTACTCAGGAGACATATGTTCCCCCAAAAGTTGGAGAAAGAAAAACATGGCCGACTGGTTCCTGACTCATGCCTCTACATCTACTCTTTTACATCCTTACAGTTTGCATGACAGACTAATGATGTTCTGAGGAGACTATTTGTTGCAGTAGGGGCAGGTTGACCATTTCCTGGATGAGCTGTGTGCTAGAGAGAGCTGTCAGGGCGTTGCCTTAGCTCCAGTCCACCAGAGCATAGGGCTCTACAGGGGTGATGAGTATTTGGAGGAAGACACAAGCAGTCATACAGAGTAAAGAGACATTAATTTAAACCAAGTGAAGAAGAAGTAAACTATGGAAAGAGGTTCCACGATAATCTATGAAACACAATGAAAGGGTCAGGTCTAAACATTTCACACACCTACTAAACATGAGAGCAGCTAAATGAAACACGCATGAATAATGAACCATCCACTTTCCCTTCTCTCTCCTTTCAGAAGAACAAGTCAAAAGCCATGGTTAGCGAGTGAGGGATGGGAGAAGAGAAATGGGGTGACTCCGAACCCTGGAAAGTTCGACTATTATGTGAGCCTGGGCATTAATACACACAGGGCTCACCAGAGGCTGTGTTATCATCTGCAGGGGACCAGAAATCTTAGGAAACTCAGTTTTCATGCACGGTGGAGGAAAGAACTAGCCTGATTCAATGCAACTAAAGGGGTCTGAGAAGCAAAATTGGTTATGTTCTGCTCATACATTATTTGTTGGGCTTGGTCAACATTACAAAATCCTGGGATCCCTTAGAAGACAATGAACTCCCCTCTAACACACCTGCCCTTCCTTCACAGACAGTGTCTTGCCCTGGGTAGAGAATTGGACTGGCTGAATAATTGCTGAGTTCTTTTTCAGATACAGGAGCCCATGCTTTATTCTCACTGGTCTTTAAGGCTCTCCAGAGACTAAATTCTTTCCGATGCACGTTCAGACACAAAGCCAGCCTCACTTGCTCTCTCCAGAGGCTTAGAATTAGATAAAAAAGAGCAGGCATGAATTCACTCTAGCAGATACAGAGGAGTGTGTGTGTTGTTCCCCTGGTGACGTTCCTCTGTTTGGCTTCTGGTGAGTTCTGCAACCCAGTAGTGAGTAGCTAGCTGACTCTTCTGAGGTTTCTTCTAAGAAAGGGTGAAACTGGGTAAGGGGTGGGGAGATAAAGAAGAATAGAGTGCAGGAAGCTACCAGAAGGGAGCTTTTTATTAGAGTGAGCAGAGCAGGGGTCCCTGGGTGGCTCAGTCAGTTAAGTGCCTGACTCCAGTTCAAGTCACGATCTCACGGTTTGCGAGTTCAAGCCCCAAATCGGGCTCTGCACTGACAGCTCAGAGCCTGGGGCCTCATTCGGATTCTGTCTCCCTGTCTCTCTGCCCCCACTTGTGCTCTCTCACTCTGTCTCTCTCTCTCTCTCTCTCTCTCTCTCTCTCTAATAAATAATAAACATTAAAAAAAAAGAATGAGCAGATCAGATGCAAAGTCCTTAGACTTGGGGTTCCCGTTCTGGCTTTGCCACTAACTTGTTAACTCTGGGTCACGCACTGTTTCTCCAGAGAGCTCACGTTGCAGATTCAGTGAACTTGGGATCCATGTTCCTATGATTCATTAACATTATAGCAGTTCAGTGTGGAGAATAGGATCAGAGCACAGGCAAATTCCAGAAATCCAGGAAGCAAGGTGATCACAAATTACAACACGGATCAAACCCACTGCTGAGCGTGCAGATGTTCAACGTTTGTACTTGTCATATGAATTCTGAGACAAAGTCTGTAAAAGTCACCTGGGAGATTAAAAGTGTAGACAAATCAGCTAGTTCTAAATTTTACAGTGGTTTGGCATAGCCAAGCATGTCTAATCTTTTTCTATTCCTGCCCTTGATTCCAAATGCTGGTCATCAGCAGAGCCTCTCTGTTCACCCCCAACTCCTTCTCAGCCTGTCTTTGTCTTCTTGAAGCTCTGTAGCAAACCTTCACAGGCATTCTCTCTTTGACTAGAAAGTAAAAAGTAAAAGGACTTCAGAGCCATAAAGGATAATATGTGGGAAAACAGTGATAAAGGGGAGGAGACTCGATCTAGACAGAGAACTTGAGCTTCCCAAGCCCACACGGCCAGGACAAGCCCCATCCAGGGGAAATGCCAGGGCTCCTCACCCCCTCCAGGGCCTGTTCCCCTAAACCACTCTGGCCCCTCTGTGGCTTCAGAGAAAGGAAAGTTCAGAGCCAGGACAAGGGAACTGGAATCCCACACTGGAGACAAGAACTTCTGCATCTTGTTGGCCACGTGAATCTGCTTTTAGCCCTTCTCTTTGTTTGATAGTGTCTGAAATCTCCATGCAGAAATGTGTGCTCTGTTTTCCTTCTCAGCATCTTCTCCAACACCTCAATGGGTCTCAAAGACTGAGCTAGACATTAGAGAGTCTTACAGATCCTTACTCAGAGGAGGCGTTGTCACCTGCTTCCATGCTCTAAGAGGCAGGCTCACTTGGGGGAGCCTCCACCTCTGTCATAGATTCACTGGTGACATAGATATAAGTTCCTGGCAGGGTATCTGGCACGTAATGTGCTCAGCAAGGATTGGTTTTCTCTCACTGATTTCTTTTCTTCACATGCACCCAGACCCCCCCCCCCCCAAGGTGAGCCACTACTGGGAACGATAAAGGATGTGCTCCTGGAGTGTCCGGCAGCCTTTTTCCCACAAATGCTACAACTCAGATCCCTACACGCACGATGGCTTTTGCCCTGTTCTGTACAGAATCCTGCTCACTGAAGCCTGTTTTCTTCTTTTTCTTCTCCCTTCTCTTTCTGTTCCTTTCACCTTTGCTCACCTCTCTTCTGTTTTTTTTTTTTTCCTTCCATGAGTTTTTTATGAAGAAGGATAATTGCAGTCAGGTGGGGGAAAATAGAGATGAATGGGGTTGTTCAGTCCTGGATCCCAAGCATCACATGTCTGGAGAGAGGCAGGTATGCACAGACTGATTCTAGGACCAGAAGGGATGTAATCAGTAACACAGAGAATGGCCGCATACTTCCTGGGAACCATAAGACGATCCAAATTATAAATTTTCCCATAAACTCTGTAATGTTCCCCTTGTAATAATGCTGAATTAAGGGTCATCCAAGAATTTCTATGGCCTTTGTATACCTGGGGCTCTCAAGTCCTTTTTCTTCCATCCTGATCAGCAAGGATTCTGAGATTATGCTGTGACCATGCTTTGTTAGGTTTGAGAGAGGAAGGGGAAACAAAATATTTACGGAGTTTTCTCCTATAGGAGAGTGCCTTAGCCTGATACTGTTTTGCCAGATGAAAAGTCTTCCAGCCCTCTCTGTCTTCATCCATCATGAGGGGCTGGAGGTGAATGAATTCCCAGAACATCAGAATGCTGGAGGTTACAAAATGTAATCACTCTCACAGAGAAATGGCGGTGGGTTAGCCTCTGGGATTGGAGTCAGGAACACATGTCATGGTAGAATAGCTGAGTAATAGAGTACATGAGGGCGCGTCTATGTTGTGAGGGGTTAATAATGTGGGCACAGGAGTCTACACACATGTAAGTGACATGCTGTTGATGGTCGAACTCTGCATGTACATTGTGTGTTGTGTGCATACAAAATCTGCATATATGTCAGTGTGGACTGAGTGTATGAGCACCACAGGGCACATGCATGTTCAAGAGTGTGAATGTCAAGAATAAGAGTTGAATATATCTGTGCAATAAAAGTAAGTGTGTGAGGGGCTCCTGGGTGGCTCAGTCAGTTAAGTGTCTGACTTCAGCTCAGGTCATGATCTCCTGGTTCATGAGTTCAAGTCCCGCGTTGGCCTCTGTGCTGACTCCTTCAGATTCTGTGTCTCCCTCTCTCTCTCTTTCCATCCCCAGATAGTTCTCTCTCTCTCTCTCTTTCTCTCTCTCTCTCTTTCCCTCAAAAATAAGTACTCATTTAAAAAATTAAAAAAGAAAGTGTGTGAGAGACAGCAGTGCAAGTGCAAGGTGCTCTTTCTAAGAGCAGGAATGGGATCCTGGTGAGGCTGTTGTGAAGGTACATGTCTCTGAGATAAAGGATATTTTGAAAGTATATATGACTATGTAAGGGGATGAAAGCCTGGTGTTTGGTGCAATGCCCTTCCACAAGCTGAATGGTAGCATAACTATAGAATATTTAAGAGAGAAGTAATAATTTTTCCAAAACGAGGAACACCTTTGTGCATTTCCACAACGTTTTCTTGTTCTTTTTGTTTTGTTCTTTTGGAGCACTTCTGCCAATAAAAGGCTGGTGTCCAGAGGTGGTCAATTTTCTCCATAGCCCATGGACCCTTCCCCTCTCTCACATAGCACATCATCATTCAAACTAGCTCTCAGAAATGCTGTGATTACTCGAAGACACCTCTGGTTAACCATTTTCAGGGAAATGTTTAATACTTCCAAGAGTTATTGTAACTCTAATTCCTGGTTGTCTTTACAATGACAACCTATGGATTATACTTCACATATTTGCATTCAATGATGCTCTTAAAACTAATTGAAATATAGAAAATTTTCTTTGTACCTAAGTAATATTTTTGAAGCATTCTCAATGTCTTAATTTTCTTCATAAAATAGAGGAAAATTAGCCCTTCCTGGGGCCTGCTGACCATAAAATGAAGAAAGAAAGTTTGCCTACATTTACCTCTAACCAGTGATTTCAGGAAGGCATCAGTTTCCAACTGTGTAGACTTCACCCCCTGTGTGTCTTACTCCCTGGCTTCTTGCCCTCTAGAAGGGGCAACTCTCAGAAGTCCCCAAGTTCCAATCCTGAAAAGTGCCCTGGCCTCCCCCCCACCATGGGACTGTTCAATGTCACTCATCCTGCTTCCTTCCTCCTGACCGGCATCCCTGGTCTGGAGAGCTCTCACGCCTGGCTAGCAGGGCCCCTCTGTGTCATGTATGCCGTGGCCCTCGGAGGCAACACTGTGATCCTGCAGGCCGTGCGAGTGGAGCCCAGCCTCCATGAGCCCATGTACTACTTCCTGTCCATGCTGTCCTTCAGTGACGTGGCCATGTCCATGGCCACACTACCCACCGTGCTCAGAACCTTCTGCCTCAATGCCCGCAACATTGCCTTCGATGCCTGCCTGATTCAGATGTTTCTCATTCATTCCTTCTCCATGATGGAGTCGGGCATTCTGCTGGCCATGAGCTTTGACCGCTATGTGGCCATTTGTGATCCCTTGCGCTATGCTGCCGTGCTCACCAATGAAGTCATTGCCGGAATAGGCATAGCTGTGGCTGCTCGGAGCTTCATCACCCTCTTTCCCCTTCTCTTCCTCTTCAAGAGGCTGCCTATCTGCAGATCCAATGTTCTTTCCCACTCCTACTGCCTTCACCCAGACATGATGAAGCTGGCCTGTGCTGATATCACTATCAACAGCATCTATGGACTCTTTGTTCTTGTATCCACCTTTGGCATGGACGTGTTTCTTATCTTCCTCTCCTATGTGCTCATTCTGCACTCGGTCATGGCCATCGCTTCCCGAGAGGAACGCCTGAAAGTTCTCAACACATGCGTGTCACATATCTTGGCTGTACTTGTGTTTTACGTACCGATGATTGGGGTCTCCACAGTGCACCGCTTTGGGAAGCATGCCCCACGCTATGTACACGTCCTCATGTCCAATGTTTACCTCTTTGTACCTCCTGTGCTCAACCCTCTCATTTACAGCGCCAAGACAAAGGAGATCCGCCGAGCCATTGTCCATATGTTTCGGCGCATGAAAACATGACTTTCATGCTTGCCTTTAATATCTGATGTTGACTGTAGCCATAAGTCTTCATCTGTGGTGTTATTGTCATCATCACCGTCATCATCTTCAATCACAAATAATAAAATAGATGTGTGTGGTGTGGGAAAAGTAAAAGATCAGAAAGTGGAGATAACACAAAAGAAATGGTAGTACAATCAGCAAACCTCAGTGGCATTCATAGAGAGGTGAATGTTGGTGATTAGATAACATTTTCCTGAGGAAGATTGATGTAAGCTAGGAATCATTTTTTATAACAGAGCTATTACCAATATTATAATAACTAATAAATTGAGTGTCATCACTAAAAGTGTCCGGTTCTATAAGAAATTGATGTGATTTAATGCATTTAACCTTCATCACAATCTCATGAGGTGTAGAAAATTAAGTCAGTTTTTCAGAATAATATAGATGATAGGTGATTCAGATGAGACTCCGTTCTTGTCTATCTCCACTCTGTGTGTCTAATCCCAACAAGGACCACCCTCTGTTGAGTTGGCCTCACTATTAACATTACCACAGTTATCCTTCCCTTCACCATCACTGTCACCTTGAACATTCATGAGTGCTTCAAAACACTCAAAGCACAAAGTGAAATTTGATGTATTGTCAGAACTTGCTATACGATGTATGACCCCAGAAAACTGAAAGAGGCTGACATCTAGAAGAAACTCCAGATTCTTCTCTGCTTCCTTCATCTGCTCACTAAACCATCCTCTCACAGGGAGATTCAATATCTGAACCATAGACCTTTTTTCTTTTTGACATTGTACTAATAAAATGATTTTTCTTTGTCTTCCTTTCTTGGGATTTTAATTTTCTTCTACATAATGATGTGGTAACAGATGTCAAAAATCATGTCTTTCTAGAATTTCTAGCTAAAAAGCCCTGGGAGAGGCAATAGAGAATTTATGACTTAGACACTAGAAAATAATTATTTTGCACATTCCATTAGATCAGCTTTCCTGCATTCTCTTTCCTTGATACCAGGGAGGTAGGATACAATAAGAAATTCCTTGGCAGAATTAGAGTACTCTCAGATGAGGTTTGGGCTTACATCTAGACTAAGTTAAAGGAGATGCCCTATTGAGATCGACCTACACACAAGGGAAACTGGGCCAGATACCCCAGCACAGCTGAGCATAAAGTTATCTAGAGTTTTCTTTTTTTTAATATGAAATTTATTGTCAAATTGGTTTCCATACAACACCTAGTGCTCATCCCAACAGGCGCCCTTCTCA